>NW_003215891.1:0-1145 GCF_000006405.1 Perkinsus marinus ATCC 50983 | reverse complement strand
ACTTTGTTCAGGCGTGGATAAGTTCGGGATGATCTATGAGCAGCAGAGGAAAGGAGTTGTCTACGAGTCCCCACAGGAGATGCTTCAGAACCTCGGCACTACTACCGAGAGTTTGGCTCCCATGTTGGACCTTTCAGTACGGCGATTTCCTCTCAATTCACCCATTATATCGGCGACTTAGGTTGACGATTACTTGACGAGGGAATGCGGTATTGGTGAAAAACTTGTGGAGGAGGTCGTCAATGCTGGTGAACTACCGTCGAGCTTTCCTTCCTATTTCGATTTTCTTCCCAGGTACGCGCTGTAACTATCGCCAGCCCGGCAGATGTTTGAACGCCTTTTGTGGTACTGTAAGTATGGCTGGCACCGACGTGAGCTCCCTGTTCTCGGTGGTGGGTGGCAATGAGCAGGTTGGGAATAAGCTGATTTCGCCTTTACATCGTTGTGTAATTTAGGTCCCCTGTAAATGCCTGGACGAATCTGCGGCCAGAGTGGTATGTGACGCGAGGGTTTCCAAAGTGGAGGTCCTTCAGAGTAAGTCGGAAGACGGGGAAAATTTTTTTCTCCCAGATGTTGCGCTTGTAAATGACGTATACTGTGAGGAACGAGAATTACTAGTAGAGTTGAATTATCTCGTGTATTGGAGTTTCACGCTAGTGGTATGAAAAACAGCAGTGGAAAACATACTTCACGACATATTTCTGCGTGGCGCGAATTTCGGGGTTTTCACCGATTGATACGCCACTTCGAGTAAAGCGGGTGAAACTTCATTAATTTGGAAGATGTCAGTGGATAAATTCTACATTGGTTTTTGACCAGTGATTCGAATTGATAAATAAAGGATAGTTTTTGATACTAGTAAAGATATTATCTCGCGTAATTCTCGACAGTGTTGGAAAAATATATGTTCGCTTTCCTCAGCTGGGCTCAAGAGTTTCTCCACTGATCACATACGAATTAGGTACAGAAACAAACAAACATTTCTCAAAATTTCCTCAGAATTTTCATATGGTTACCAACACATGTAGCCGGCCATGTGCATATTTTCCCACACCTTTCTCGTCCGCAGAGATTTCAGCGCGCAAAGGCGTGAGGGTCCACTACAACGATTCAGAAGTGCGAGATTATCACGCAGTCATCATAGC
>NW_003208683.1:0-988 GCF_000006405.1 Perkinsus marinus ATCC 50983 | reverse complement strand
GGAGGAGGAGGAGCCCCCCGACCCATCGAAGGCTGACTTGCTATCAGTGGGGCTTGCGAACGGCTGAAGCACACTCAAAACGTAACTTCCAGGGTCGGGAAAATCTGTACGAAAATTATGGGAAAACTATCTCAGTAAGCTGGATGCCTAGCATCATAAAGTAAACGCACTGATCAGGAGCATATCGTTGGTTTAGGTTCAAAACACCCCGTTTGAAAAAATAATAGCAAACAAACCGTTCTCGTACATTTTCTTTGGGAATATGGATTGGTGACAGCATTGGGAATTCTTGTTAGTTTCGGTACACTTCTATCCGAATTCGTATATAGACTACTCAAATAAGCTGAGAAAAGCCAACACATGCGACATTGAATATCCAACTCAATGTGGGAGTATACGCACATGATCACCTACACGTTTTGATAGAAAGATGAAAATTTTACGAAAATTATCCTTGATTCTTTCGCACTTCTGCCCTAAACCGTGTGTGGATCTCCACAATGTAGTAAGGAAACTTACGATCTCAGTTGGGGTAAGCAAGCGTATAATTTCACACTATACTGAATCAAATGTATCCCACCTTGTCTGTGATGCTTCCTTCATACTAGCAGCAGTGGTAGTAGCAGCCATGCGCTTTAGTCGTACTCTTACCGACTCTACTCGATAGGTTAGTATCTGTGTTGGTGGAATATATCTTTGCTGAGTTTAGGAGCTTCCAAAGGTGGTTATAGAATTCGGGTAGAAGTGTGCAGTAGTCGATGAGGATTTCCAAGAATTTCCTCCAAGAGTTTTCATAGTATTAACAGCACACATGCAAAAAACATTGAATAAGTCCAATGAGAATTGAAATTTCCACCCACTCCCTGAGTTTTCAGATCCTATTAGAGATATATCTAAGATTTATAGTGAATAAATTGAAAAAGCGAAAAATCTATATAATAAGAATTGCGCATTCTAAATGTCCACTGCTGCTATCATCACAAGCCTA
>NW_003216863.1:0-1008 GCF_000006405.1 Perkinsus marinus ATCC 50983 | reverse complement strand
CTCGGCTTCAGATCACCAAACACAATTACCGATGCTCTACAAGTGATACTTGATTCCGGAATTGCAACCCGATGAGTGTATATGATATAGTTGAGACACTGCTGAGGGTCTATGGCTCGGCTCCAGATCACCAAACACAATTACCGATACTCTACAAGTGATACTTGATTCCGGAAGTGCAACCCGATGAGTGTATATGATATAGTTGAGACACTGCTGAGGGTCTATGACTCGGCTCCAGATCACCAATCACAATTACCGATGCTCTAGTAGTGATGCTTGATTCCGGAATTGCAACTCGATGAGTGTATATGATATAGTTGAGACACTGCTGAGGATCTACGACTCGGCTCCAGATCACCAAACACAATTACCGATACACTAGCAGTGATACTTGATTCCGGAATTGCAACCCGATTAGTGTATATGATATAGTTGAGACACTGCTGAGGGTCTATGCCTCGGCTCCAGATCACCAAACACAATTATCGATACTCTACAAGTGATACTTGATTCCGGAAGTGCAACCCGATGAGTGTATATGATATAGTTGAGACACTGCTGAGGGTCTATGCCTCGGCTCCAGATCACCAAACACAATTACCGATACTCTACAAGTGATACTTGATTCCGGAAGTGCAACCCGATGAGTGTATATGATATAGTTGAGACACTGCTGAGGGTCTATGACTCGGCTCCAGATCACCAAACACAATTACCGATGCTCTAGTAGTGATGCTTGATTCCGGAATTGCAACCCGATGAGTGTATATGATATAGTTGAGACACTGCTGAGGGTCTATGACTCGGCTTCAGATCACCAAACACAATTACCGATGCTCTACAAGTGATACTTGATTCCGGAATTGCAACCCGATGAGTGTATATGATATAGTTGAGACACTGCTGAGGGTCTATGACTCGGCTTCAGATCACCAAACACAATTACCGATGCTCTACAAGTGATACTTGATTCCCGAATTGCAACCCGATTAGTGTATATGATAT
>NW_003214082.1:0-1156 GCF_000006405.1 Perkinsus marinus ATCC 50983 | reverse complement strand
GTGTGTCTTAGTGGTATGATTCTCGCTTCGGGTGCGAGAGGTCTCGAGTTCGATTCTCGACTCAGCCCTCGTAAGGGTGACTTTGGGCACAGTGGTAGATTTGGCTGGAGGATGTAGATAGCTACGGAAACCAGGTAGTGCAAATCCCTCCGGAAGCTAGGCAAACTGGACCATATGCGAACCGTTGGTCACTGGGAAATGGTATAGCTGGTCGAGACGCATGAAGCACTCGAGTGCTCGATCCCGCACCCCTGGACAAAGATTACAGTCAACTGGTGAACTCATTACTCGCGCGACTAATAGTTCAGGCTACATCCTGTACGGGCTCAATCCGTCCAACAGTGCACATGGGGTGAGGGGAACGAGCACGATGAAGGGGCAGTGAAGCCGTTAATCAGAGGATGTTGTGGCTGTTAATCTTGAGTACGCCTGAGTATATAGAGCAGATAGAGCAAAAAACTTTTTACACTTCTCGATTTGTGCGTGTCATCCTTGCGCAGGGGCCATGCTAATCTTCTCTGTATCGTTCCAATTTTATCGGATACCCCCGAGGGGGTCCATCGAAATATAGCGTGCATAAAGTGCTATTCTCTGATTTCAAGTACGTTCCGATTGGTGTGGTATGAGTCAAATTATCTATCAGTGAATTCCCTGCGCATCACGGGTGAATTTCGTTGTCACGGGTGAACTTCGATGTTGAGTTGGTCGTTTAGCTCAGTCGGTTAGAGCATCGTGCTAATAACGCGAGGGTCGCAGGTTCGAGCCCTGCATCGACCACTAGTTTGGCTTACTCATTGCACTATCAAAGTGATTAAGTTCACATCAACTTTTTACTCGCTTTGTAAGAAATCCATTCGTGTGAAATTCCTGACCTGCGTTGAGCGTTCGGCTTCTGAAATGCAATCGACTCAATTCCGAGCTCTTTGCTCGATTGCCAGACTCCTCTTACCCTGCCCAATGTGGGCTGTTGTTCGTAGAGTTCGAGGTCGCCTCGTGCAAAGGAAATCCGTGTGAAGTTCACGAAGAATTCTGTTCCTGTGTAACCTGGATGATGCCAGCCACAAATTAACTACAACTGAAAACTGCATTGAGGAGATGTGTTGGGAAAGATCACTGTTGGTGACTGGTGACACCGGGAGTTGTACAAAAGAATATA
>NW_003200070.1:0-1337 GCF_000006405.1 Perkinsus marinus ATCC 50983 | reverse complement strand
TCGACCAATAGCAGAGTCACTTGTCTCGCTAATATAAACCAAGTCGTAGAGTTCCAGCCTATAGTCTTGTGGAGATTCCCTAATAGAACGCTCACGTAGATCTGCTTGCTTTTGTTGCCAGGCATCGACGTATTCCTGGACAGTAATCTTGATCTTCTCTTGTTGATCAGCTAGAGTTGGTAGTAGAGACCTTACATAGGGCAAATAGTCAACGTTCAGATACTTGACCTCGAGTTTGTCCCAATCGATAGATGGGAAGTCGAGAGGTAGATCACCAGGTAGTCTCTGACGATAACTGTAGTGTAGAGAACTAGGGCTGAGACTTGACCAATAACGAGGTGTGCTATTATAAGAGCGGACCGCCAGTAGATAACTGAAAATATAGTCATCAGGGGTAGCACTAGATGCCTCGATAGCCCTGGAAGTCTGAGCTAGATCTCGATGGGATCGTTCCCAGAAAGTCAAGTGTTGGCTATAACCAGGTAGAGTATACTGTCTCACACCATGTTTAGCCAAGATAGACCGTACCGCTCTTGTCATTAGAGTGTGAAGACCTCGATCACTAACAACTACCGCTGGAGAGCCATGTTCACAGAATATGGAGTGAAGAGTAGTCGCTATGGTACCAGCCTTAGAATTACGCATTGGTCTAGCTACGATGTAGCCACTGACCGCGTCCTGACATACTAGAACATAGTAATCTTTGGCTGGGTCAAGAGCACTGTCACCATTAGAGCCAACAGAAGAACTCGAACGTTTAGATGACAGTGGAGGTAGACGCTGCCGCAGAGAAGTTCTCCCATAAGGACCAACTACGTCAATGCCAAGGAGTTGCCAGAGTTGAGTAGTAACCATCTCTTGGACATCAGAGTTGAGATACCGTGTAGACTTAGAAGCTCGAGCTCTTAGACAAAGGGTACAACTAGCAGTGGTCTTATCAACAGCAGTAGATATCCGTCTAGCTGTGAAACGTCGGTTTAATATAAGTCGTAGACGACGCCTTCCCGGATGTCCATAAGAATAGTGATAGATGGCGGCAAGGGTACAGAGTAGTAGATAGGAATAGGTAGAATTTCCTAAATACATAGTGCCACCATCTTCCTCATCATCAGCCTTTGAACCATACCATCGTCGTTGACGGATGATGCCTTGTGCATCTAAATGACAATGTTTGGACATACGTTCGAACACAGTACGTCGTAGTCCAATAGATGCACTAGCAGCCTTTCCTTGTAGAAAGGCTAGAAACTTAGACAGATCTTCGTCTAGAACTTGGCATCGGCGTACACAGATAGTCAAACGGTGCTTGAACTCAATATCATCCAAGGTAGACACAG
>NW_003210771.1:0-1291 GCF_000006405.1 Perkinsus marinus ATCC 50983 | reverse complement strand
TCCAGGAAGGACTTAGCATTGGCGTAGTTCTTGCCTATAGCCGAGGCCTTCCACCCAAAGAAGGCTCCACTAGGATCGACCTGACGACCATCATAGTACAGTAGACCACCAACCAAGGACAACCCTTTCACCTGGTACAGTTGTGGACCCTCCGTCTCGTCCCAACCAGCAATCATCAATGATATGCCGAAGGGCCGGACACCACCAGATTGGGTGAACTCCTGAATAGATGAGTTATCTCGAGGCGATGAACAGTGCTCACACCTGCATGACATTGGCAACCTCTCTTGTGAGTTGTCGGACTGGGATCTCGTCCTCGTAGGTACACCAGTACTGTTGAGCCTGACGGAGGGACCATAATCTTTGCCAAGGGTGTCGTTCATATTTCCTTGTCATTTCATATAATAATAATCCTCCTTCCAGACGAATTCGTGAGAAAGGTATATACAGTTGGCTGAGAGTTTAATATGCATATGGATAGTAGCGACTAAAGGGATTGGCATATGCATATGTATAGTAGCGACTAAAGGGATTGGCATATGCATATGGATAGTAGCGACTAAAGGGATTGGCATATGCATATGGATAGTAGCGACTAAAGGGATTGGCATATGCATATGGATAGTAGCGACTAAAGGGATTGGCATATGCATATGGATAGTAGCGACTAAAGGGATTGGCATATGCATATGGATAGTAGCGACTAAAGGGATTGGCATATGCATATGGATAGTAGCGACTAAAGGGATTGGCATATGCATATGGATAGTAGCGACTAAAGGGATTGGCATATGCATATGGATAGTAGCTACTAAAGGGATTGGCATATGCATATGGATAGTAGCGACTAAAGGGATTGGCATATGCATATGGATAGTAGCGACTAAAGGGATTGGCATATGCATATGGATAGTAGCGACTAAAGGGATTGGCATATGCATATGGATAGTAGCGACTAAAGGGATTGGCATATGCATATGGATAGTAGCGACTAAAGGGATTGGCATATGCATATGGATAGTAGCGACTAAAGGGATTGGCATATGCATATGGATAGTAGCTACTAAAGGGATTGGCATATGCATATGGATAGTAGCGACTAAAGGGATTGGCATATGCATATGGATAGTAGCGACTAAAGGGATTGGCATATGCATATGGATAGTAGCGACTAAAGGGATGAGTACTACCTGCTTTCGGCCACGAGACAGTATGACTCTGAAGTCAGGAGGCATACCAGCGAAGACCTACCAGAGTGGAATACTCCTATACTCAGTGGCAAGGCCCTCCT
>NW_003210350.1:0-1213 GCF_000006405.1 Perkinsus marinus ATCC 50983 | reverse complement strand
AACATGGAAGACTTAAAGTCTGCTCGTGTAGGCGAGTTTTCGTCCCCAAGTGAGCAGGGGGGTACGTGTGGAACATTCATAAGGTGAGTAATGTACGACAAAAGCTTCATGAAATACCAGATACCATAACATACCTTAACCGAACACTTCCCAATGCGAGGTGAGTTTCACAACACCAGCAATGCATTCACATCAATTATCATCAGAGAGCAGTCTCTACCGAGGCGGTGTATTCTTTGATCCGCTCAACTTCGGGATCAGTCTCTTCTGAGTCGAGGCCCTCCAGATAACGCTCTGGCAAAATGCGCCCACTAGGGTGGTCATGATACTCGTTGCAAGTTCACTCAAGTAATGAACAGCTTTTCGTTCGCCCTCAGGAATTCTTGAAAATATCCAACCAATCGCCCGGCAACTGGAAGAGGATACTCGCAAGAAGATCACCGGGTCCCCACTATGTTGAGCCAATAAAGGGACACTGAAGGACACCAGTCGGTATGTCCCGCCGGGAAAGTCCCGGAGATCTTCTAATTCGTACTCGTCACATTGAGCAACCCATCTCTCTGCGTCGTTGGCAAGTGCTGCATATTCTTCCACTTTCGCGTCGAACCGGAGAAGGGCAGCCATTGCATATTCGAACTGTGTGCAGTGTCGGGCAAACAGAGCCGCTTCGAATGTTCCTGGGGCTATGAATATGTTCGTTCATGGTACACTCCCGTGTCCCCTCACCCTCCAACAGTTTGTATCCATCGAAGGCCGAACCACTGCTCGACAACTCCTTCTGATGAGTTCGAAGTTCTCTCCAAGTCCGAGGCGCATTCTCAGTAGTGTAAACCTATCAACCTCATCGCTTGTTAACTAGCGCCTCCCAAGCTGAAGCGCAGCTAATCCTAGTATACTCTGATGGCTGGTCCTGTGGGGTAGAAGGCGAGGCTTTTTATTAGCTTATCGGGTCCGAAATAATCAGGGACATTACCAGCTGTCATGAAGGATGGCAGATGCACGAAGAATCTGGGAGCCCACAACTTTAAGATCCAGATGAGCTGAAACTACAGTGGGCGGTCCTCCTGCAATGCTGACTTCATCAGTATTTTCAAATGCTCAGTTGCATTGGGGATGTGCGTGTTGCCTAAGTCGAGATCCCTTGGCCTAGCTGACCATGCCGGATACTCACTGAGCCAGGCATGATGTGCTTCCGCTGACTACTTATCCACCA
>NW_003203961.1:0-825 GCF_000006405.1 Perkinsus marinus ATCC 50983 | reverse complement strand
AGATGAGCGTACAGGTGGTTGATATCCTCCAGCTCGGCTTTGGAAACCTCCACGAAGACTCCCACCTCCCATCTGAGGCATTCTGTCGAAGCCTCCTTGATCGGGAGTGCGGGAAGGTCTATCACCACCTCCTTGGAAACGATGAGAATCCGCCTCCTGTTTGTGAGCAAGCCTGCAAGCATTCATCATTAACTTTCTAATACGTATACCTCCCCCACCTCTGCTCTCTGGTATCAGCACATTTAACTGTGATGGGATGAGGCTCACCAGGGAAGGTATACTTCTCATTGAGAGCTTCTATGGCCTTAACAGCGTCTGATTTCTTCGAATATCTCACAAAAGCCGCCTTATTTCCACTGGCCCGTTTAGATTCCAAACCGTAAGCTTCAGTGACATTACCATACCTCGAGAACATCACTTCCGAGAATACCCTACTTCACCAATTACTCGTCAAAAATACGCTTGAGCTCCTCATCAGTCGTGGACGGCGGGATCTTGAAGAGAATAGTGTATACGAAGTAATAGTGAATATCTGCTTACATTGCCGACGAACAACTTCTGAGAGTATCCCTCTGTATCCTCAGGAAGGCCAAGCCTCTCGGGCTCGCCATTTGCAAACTGTACTTGGATGAAACCACAGACCTAATATAGGGGAGCTGCCATCATAGTGAAAGAATGAAGAGAGACACAGTTAATGGAGTAAGGGCGATGTTACTTATTGTAGCAGACTTACAGAATGGAAATACCCGATGAAGATGAAGAGGAAGTGATGATAGATAGGACAGGTAGTACATCGTCAGCTTTATACGTTCCATTAAGAGATTT
>NW_003213413.1:0-1394 GCF_000006405.1 Perkinsus marinus ATCC 50983 | reverse complement strand
ACACAACAGTCTTCTTAGGAAAGTATGCAAACCAACGGGCAATATCGGCACATGTCTCGGCAATTATCTGCATAGGGAAATTGCCAAATGATAGTGTTAGTTCAGTGGAGGCATAGGAGTACAGACTCAGGCGTTTCTTTAACACAATATGATACTGCCACTCGCGGTGACGCAAAGACAGCTAGTCTGGATACTAGCAATAAAAACTAAGAGCGCACGATCAATGAAAAATAAGACAATTATATCGCAAATGGCGCATCGCGGAACAAATTGCAGGGTTCGTATTCACAACGATCTACTGCAACATAACGTAACGAGAGTTTTATAATGGAATTTTCGACGAGAACAAGTTCACGGCTCCGCTCGTCGAAGAGTGCAATCCGGGCCATAGAGTATCCTGATCAAATGCTGGAACCTCTCTGGTTCATATCCGAATCCAATGCGGACTCGTCTGCGATTCGTTGAATGAAACGGCTCGAACTGCGAGCCTCGCAGCCCTCAGGCTCAAATGGATTAGATAAGAAGCCTTATTACCTATTATGGCTATCCCAGGTATTGTTGGGTCAACCAGTGCGGGTGTTACTAGGGCACCTGCACTGGTTGACTAGGTACTAGTGATGAGGAACAGTGACCGATGATCGACGATTATCATACTTTTCCCCACAATTGTCATTCAACATCCTTTCGTCTTATCGCTCGCCCTACTCGTGTCGCGTGACAACACGCGTGACGTGACGCGTGACGCGACGCGTGATGTGACGCGAGGGGTTTGAGCTATCTATCCGTTTTTTCCCATTCGTATTCGATAGCAATAATCTGCTTATCCCACAACGACTTTGAAGATGAGTTCAACTGAAGCTACAACATTGGGGGGGGGGGGGGGTGATGATGAGGAACAGTGACCGATGATCGACGATTATCATACTTTTCCCCACAATTGTCATTCAACATCCCTTCGTCTTATCGCTCGCCCTACTCGTGTCCCGTGACGACACGCGTGACGTGACGCGTGATGTGACGCGAGGGGTTTGAGCTATCTATCCGTTTTTTCCCATTCGTATTCGATAGCAATAATCTGCTTATCTCACAACGGCTTTGAAGATGAGTTCAACTGAAACTACAACACTAGGTAACAGGTGGGTGCGCTTCACGTGACGCGCCTGGGAAGCAAGACGGGCACGCATGCACGACGAGTCGTTCGTTGGAAGAGCCTTTGAAATCGAAGCTTGAATGGGACGGCCTGGGCTTACTCTGGCCACCTTTCTTGGACCCTCCCCCCGCTCTCCTTTGAACAGGGAAGAAGGAAGGTTGTGCAGCTCCTCGCTCCGTCGCACAGGTATGCGACGTGGGCCACGTTGCACACGTCGCCACGTCACGACGTGACGGTCACGTGA
>NW_003215555.1:0-2144 GCF_000006405.1 Perkinsus marinus ATCC 50983 | reverse complement strand
AAGCTGTTTGAGGAGGGTCCTCGCTGAAACGTACACGGCCTATGCCGAGGCCTGGATCGGCATCTCTTCGGCTTTGCACGAGATCATGGCGGCCTAATTTCATCATTATCTCGATTTCTTTCAACAACAATATCAACCAGTATCAGATTATTCTATGCGATTCGATTTCCCTGACACGAAATGTTGCGTTGTTGAGCATTCTAAATTGGTCAGTAGCCGGACTGCAGACCCATATCTGAGTCTATGAGGAGGTTGCAGTACTGCTATTCGAACTAGGGCCTCTGGTCACACCTCAACGCAAATCACGTGTCGAGAGTTGCTTTCTCCAGCCTGTGGTGGTTGCGTGATTAGCGTTTTGCGCTTTATTGCGAATCCATCAGTCGGCACGTTTTTGAAATGATCAAAATTTGAAATTTTGAGAAACGCACTGAAAACAGCCGGAAAATCGAAGTTCTCGGAATGGTGGGATTCGAATTGAAAGTGTGTTAATTATTGACGATTCGGGTAAACATCAAATTGTCCTGAAGATGCTGTGGAGATGTACTGAACAACATAAAGAGCCCTTCGTGACTGGATCGGTTTCACGGGTTTTTATAGTATGACTGGGAAATAGCTTTAGATTCATATCCGGTTTGAAACTGTATCACTCGAGAGACTACCCAATTGAACTCAATTGGACCGTGCCGTTATCACTGATAAGTTAACCCATCCGCCGCACGAAACTAAATTCATGGTGTAGATGGAAATTATGATGTAAAAATTTCTGGAAGGATTAGTCCGGATCAAGAAGCAGTGGTCATTGATCTATACCTTCCAGAAATCTATTTGGCGAGTGAGGCTACCGATTTAACAAATAAGACAATCACATTCGCGGATAGGGACATCAATTCAGCGATAAGGGTCGAATAGGGAAATCAATTTCGCAGATAGGAGAATCAATTTCACGATTAAGGAATGCAATTTCACGAACAAGGACATCAATTTCGGTGAGAGTTCCGATGATGACGATTAACGCTGTGCAGCCCCATAAACCATTCCTCAAGAGTAGCGCAACTCCACACAAGACTGAATTACTCGAGGCTCCTTGGGGAGTTTTTGAGGCGGTACTCGAGGTAACACAACTTGCTACCATGAAACGTGCCCGAAGATGGAGTGTGTGTAGGGATACTAACCTCCTAACAATAGAACCCAATATACGACAAGTGAGCAGAGATAGCCTTGTACGACACTAGACATAGAATGGACCAAAACACATCAAAATACGTTACATTACAACTATGATTACGAACTACGTATGAGCTACAACTAGCTCTAGCTTTGTGTCGCGGCACCGAATGATCGGCTATTATTATCGGGCGTGCGCGAAATGCTCCAGTGAGTAACGGCAGGCAGGAAGGCCAGAGGATAGATATATGATGCTGAGATTAGGTGTTTGAGTTATCATTGCTGCTAATTAAATTGATACTATGAGCATGTGAGATAACTCCGTAGCCATCTGGCTCAAGTCTGTATTTTTACTCTCCATTTTCACATGAGTACTAGTCGCGTTGAGGAACCGTCCAAACCAACCGAGTCGGCCGACCGTAACATGGTGACAGCTGGTGGCGGTTCGACGCTCAAGATGGACGACGCGGATAGTAAATCCGAAGCGGCTAGCAGTACCATGGGAGCACTCTTAAAGGATGAAGAATCCTACAAGAAAGAGCTCACGAAAAGGAGAGTCCTACGAGGCAGATTGAGAGGCAAAATTCAGAAGGTCCAAGCGGCGATGGAATGCATCATCGTACCAGAGGACCAGGAGACCACTGAAGAGCTGGCGACATTAGAGATACAGGAGAGTCTTCTGCACGATCAACTTCGAAGAGCAGAGAAAGATATCGCGGAGTTACAGGAGCTGAGACAGGGAGTGGTGTCCGAATTGGGGAAGGAAGAACATCGCTCTAGGGCATCGCGATCGGTTTTTTCTTATGACGATCGTGATGGTACCTCTACTTCGGAGGTCTACTTGCCTACGGTATCAGGAAAGGAGAAGTTTCATCAGTCCGAAGACGAGATCAAACCAAGAACTGAGAATGCGGACCGCAAGGACAACTGCGGAACGAGAGACTCAAGGACAGTCCCAGGTAGGGGGGAAACTCGCCGCG
>NW_003209363.1:0-1007 GCF_000006405.1 Perkinsus marinus ATCC 50983 | reverse complement strand
CTCCTTCTGATGACTCTTTGTGTGTCGTGACTATCCGTGATTTGATGGGCTATGTTGCCCGTATATACAACCCATTGGGGTTCGTGGGTCATCTTATCTTTGCTATGAGACTTATCATTCGTGATGAATCCGAACGGACCACCGACGGTGACTTGGATGCCTTTGTAAAAAGGTCTTCATATGAATCTATTATGAGAAGCACGGATGAGTTGAGACGATTTTCTGGCATTCCAAGGGCTTTATGTATTCGTCAGGATCCTGTGATCTGTGTGTTCTTGGATTCGTCAGCATATGGAATAGGAGTGGTTATTACCGATGCTAACCTGAACATCATCCGTTGTTATACTAAGCTCATTGGTGGTCAGCGAAGGTCATGGACAATAGTGAGAAAGGAGTTGTTGGCTGTACAAGAAGCAGTTGCCTTCTACATAGAAACTCGACGAGCTCTTCTAGCGGTGGATGGAACCATGAAGTTGGAGGTTCAGTTCTTCACGGACAACTCCGCCAACTTTTTCCGACTCCGTAAAGCCCAACAATATGTTCGTGATGAGAACGATGACTCCAAGGATATCATATGGCCACCAAAATCACTTGATATACCACAGTGGGAGTCGAAGGTTCTCCTTGGTATTGCTAAGGAATTGGCTTTGTTAAATGGCACTATATACCATTTGAGTGGACGTCATAATCCAGCCGACGCCTTCTCTCGTGGTACACCTTTGACTACCCTCCCTCACGAAGATGCTGGCCTGAAACTTGCGGTAGAAGTTTCTCGCCGCCGGGAAGGCTTACCGTATGACGTGGACACAGAGCATGTGGACACTATTGGAAGTGATCAAGTAAGGGAAGTGGTAGATTTCTGTACGATTGAGCTCTCCGATAATGAGACCCCTATCAGTTTACGAGAGGCTATTATTTCTATGCAATATCAGATTCTTCTCTCGGTAAACTATTAGATTCTGATAAGTACGGCCATCCAGAGCCGAGATTACTTCGTAAATATGCTG
>NW_003216592.1:1332-2661 GCF_000006405.1 Perkinsus marinus ATCC 50983 | reverse complement strand
GCCCTGTTGGAGTAATAGGCAGCTACACTAGGGTCCAGCTCGATAGCCTTAGTGTACATCTCGATGGCCTGATCAAAGATGTCGGTTCAAACAATATCTAATACTAACTCCATCATCCCAACGTTCTATACCGCGGTCCTCACTAGCTTAGACACACAGGAATGCCCACTAAGGTTCAGGCCAGCGGCAGGCAGACATGAATCAATCCTCACCCGTACTCCATCCCAAGCTATGCTCACAACTGATGCCATTATCAATGATGATAATCATGATACCACCCCTACTACCTTTCTGAACTTCCTATCATGGTACATGACATTGCCCTCGTTTTTGAAACCCTCAGCCTTCTCGACCGCTCCAGAGTGATCTTCAGTGGACATACTGTTGTTCAGCTGTACACCCAAATGACGCATACCGTTGAGCTCAACACCGAGGAACAATACGAAGAATCGAAAAGGGCGGAGGAAACGTACATACGACACAAGTAGTCGCACAAATATGTCAAACAGCTAGAGGAAACTTCAGGCTACTGCCTCACTCATAACTGCTCCCAATCCGGAGATAACAAATACTGCCACCACAGAAGTCACAGCTCCTGGAATGATGAAGTCTTTCGGTTGGAGCCACGGTCTGTTATCATCTCCCTGCCGCTTGATAGCAGTAGCATTGACATTGGGCGCTGAGCTCACCGGTAAGGCTGAGCCAGCGGAGAGGGCCAAGGCAGCTGGCATCGCTATCAGGGTAACTCCTCCTCTAATACCCTTAGGGACAACCTCATCCCCTAGGGCTACGATGAAGGGCATGAGCACATTAGCAGCTGCAATATGGGAGACAGCCGTTGAACATAGTGTGACGAAGGTAACAGTACCGACGATGCATACCCACAGAGGCGCACCGTGAAGAATCTGAGATGCCCCGCTTGATGCAATCTCCAACAGCTGTGAGTCTTTCACGGCCAATGCCAGACACGAGCCTCCAGCCAAAAGGAAGCACACATCCCAGGGAAGGGATAGGAAGTCAGCTTTGGTGAGCAAGCCAGGAATAGAAAATAGCAATACCAATGGTAGCAATGCAGATAGCGACGTGTCACCAAAGACGGCACAAGTGAGACTAGAAGAAAGCCACATAATGATACATCCAATGACAATAACAATGACCACAGTCCGTTGCCAATTACCAAACAACGCTCCGCTCGCTGAGGCTACTAACCTGGGCGGGAGAGCTAGATAGTCACGATTGGCGGTCTCGTGCAGTAGAGCTGTTGGACTTTACTGGCTCGTCGATGGTGGAACTTCGTCGTGTCACAAAGGAGACAGCAACGAGCAGTAC
>NW_003216592.1:0-1232 GCF_000006405.1 Perkinsus marinus ATCC 50983 | reverse complement strand
TTTGGTGGGCTGAGGCCTTCACGTCCAGTCATTAGTGAGGAACGACTCGAGCGAACAACCCTGGTATTAGGGGTGCTCGCCATGCCGTACCATTAGGGGGTGTGGTCATTGCTTGATCAGTTGGGAGGAAGACCGGTGAGTAGGAGTTCGTAGTAGTGTTGACAGTGTCACACCCTCAGTGTGGGTCTGGTCAATGCTCCACTCGTGATGACCGTTCAGGGACTTGTCCGCGGTCATTGGTCTCGAGTTCGACCCCTGGTAAGCGGATCTTCTTGGATTTCCTTGATGTAACCGAGGTTGTCCATTGCCGATTCCGGCCAAGCTCTCCCTCCATCTGGACCAGTGTCGTGCATTTGTCCCATGGTGACCAGTCTCAACTTTGGTCTGCTAGCCATGACATACATCGGAGGGCAAGCGTACTCTTCCCTACCAGCTGTGTTGACTTTTGGCAGCTTCTCGTTCATCATCAGGGAAGGCTCCTCTAGGTAGATCCATTGGAAGGTCCTCTAGGTCTCTACACTGAGATCGTTGGAAGTACTGTTAGGCAAGGGTGAATGCAGCGCGACTGAAAGTGTGTTCTTCAATGCCTTGTGGGTGTGACTGCGATGATTGGTGCCGAGGACCTTGCCAGCACTGATTAGGAGCGTTTGACAATAGGTGTGGGAAATGTCGCGGAGCTTAGTAATATAACTGCGGGAGTCTTCAGTGTGAGTGCCTCGATCACTGCATGTCACCTGAGTTGTTTATCAAAAGGGGACAGAGTTTGTGTTACTGGGAGGAGGGTGGTGTCGTAGAGCTGTGGCTGAATTGTGCGAATTGTCCATCTCGAGAAGCGAAGGGTGATGTTTACAGAATGAGAGAATTCAGAGAGTCGAATAGTAGCTCGCTTGTGCACGCGTGCACATTGCTGTCTCCCTCACCCTTAGCGCGTAGTTGTACCAGGCTCGTGTGCTCCTGGGAATAGGGAAGTGGCTTTATCGGACGATTACACGTGTGTGGGCTGGCAGCTGGGTAGAAGTGAAGATATGTAGGACTTCGTAGAGGTTGATGGGGTGTCCGACAATGCTCAATGTCCGAGAATGCAAGGCTTTATTGCGTGCTTCCACCGTTGCTAGCATTATAGACTGTGTTACTAGCGCGACGTAGGATAGAGCCATGTAGAGGTATGCTATGATAATGTTTATGTCAGTTAGTGTAGTTGTTATTATTTCTCTTCATCCGTAATGGAATTC
>NW_003206176.1:0-1196 GCF_000006405.1 Perkinsus marinus ATCC 50983 | reverse complement strand
ACTTGGCAGAAGTCGATTTATTAATTCTAGCTAATCACGTTTACAGGGCCGGTCTTTTCACTCCGAAGCTAGGAACATTCATCATTGTTCAGTAAATGTCTAAGAGAATCGAATTTGGATTACCCCAGCGGATTCTAACGCTGAATCAACATGATATGACGAGCGATGTGTGGACCAGACGCCTTCGAGATGAGCTTCACCTGCTATTCGATGTTCGTCTGTGGTGTTCGTCAATATCCAAGAAAGTCGAGGTACCTCCATACAGGATATATTCTTGTAAGACCCATGAAGAGTGTGAGTTCAAAGTAAGCCCATCTAATAATCATATAAAAACCTAATCATTAGAATTGATTCCACCTAGTTGGCTCAATTTGATGATTGGATTCAGATCAGATTTGACTGAATGCATTAATGGCCTCCACGGAGTATGCCTCTTGATAGGCCGCAATGCAGACTCTGCATTAGTAGCCATCCACTTCACTATTCAGTTCACCGAATTTAATGGAATCGAATTTCACTCGTTTCAGATTAAGGCTGTTATCCACAATGATGGGCAGATGATAGACGTCTGTGTTGGAATTTCCAACTTGGAAATCGAGGGCACGGAAGCGGGAAGGTCGAGACCAGTAGCAGCAAGAAGTGGATTCTCCCGCCCAGGATTAAACATGAAATAGCGGCTCAAGCTCAGCACACCAAACCAATGAAAGTACTGGCGAATGTAAGGGGAGTGTGAGGTGGTCGATATATTAACGAATCTCTGTAAATTAAATCTAAATCATAGTACAAGTGTCGACAATCGAATCAATTGTCGCTTGCTTGGTGAGCTATATTCTCTGGGTCAAGAGATAACCAGCAGTCATAGTGGCAGGCAAACAGTGACGGCGTGTGTTCTGAGCAAATCATGCATTGTGAATATTTACAATTTATTCGGTGAGAATTTGCCAACAAAGTGGCGGGGTGAACCTCCTAGCCCTTTTGAGATCGGAATATGTCTTGGAGCTGACGGGCACTTCCGCAGTTTGAGGGGCTGCGGCGGTGTGCTTCTGATTGGAGCATGTACGCTAAGCTTGGACACGAGGAGTGGAGGGGCGTATAGATGGAGCCTTGTCCCATTGATCGCCGGAATAACCGAGACTGAGTCGCAGGGAGGCTCCCTGAGGGAGCAGTGGCATGGCTGCTAGGAAGGCTACGCAGTT
>NW_003200274.1:0-1056 GCF_000006405.1 Perkinsus marinus ATCC 50983 | reverse complement strand
TGAAAAGAGAGGGAAGCTACTCGATGACATGATAAAGATGAATGGACTGAGATGCGAGGCTGACGATCTCAGAGTCAGTCGCATTACCGCTGACAATGTTCACATCAAGGTTCCTTCAAGATTATGTACGAAGTGAGAATAAGTTCATTTACCTTGACTGTGTTAGAGTCAGGGTACAATCGTGTGCCTATGTTAACCAGTGCTACAAATGCGGCTCTCTGGATCGCAAGCACGACTTCAGAACATGTGAGAGACGGTCTGTCTGCAAGATCTGCGGTGGTAATGATCATAAAACTGACGAGTGTCTCGAGGGAGGAGAGAGTTATCGCTCGAAGTCTCGATGCGTGAACTGTGGCGTCCAGGGGAACGGGACCTTTGATGTTCTTAGATGTCCGAAAATCCGGGACCTGCAGTCTCGGATCATGGAGAAGAACGAGAGAATGGCATACGACAATCTTAGTGATCAATAGGACAACAGAAGAGACAGTATCGGTAGCATACTGTAATATTGGTCGTACGGTGGTAGGTAGGCAAATACTATTACACCTTTTAAACATCTAGTTCGTTTTTGGAACCATCAATTTCGTCGGGACGCGCGAAGTTGGAGGTACGAATCCGAAACGGGAAGATCATATTCGCAACTAGAACTTTCAACTTCGTCATAGAACTTTCAAGTTCGTCCAAAGTCGATAGGAAGTTCAAGTTCGTTCTAATAGAACTTTCAATTTCGACTCTCGAACCTTCGAGTTCGTCATAGAACTTTCAACTTCGTCGAGTACACCTTTGGAACTTCAATTTCGTCCCTTTAGGAAAATCGACTTCGTCGTTCGGAACTTCAATTTCGTGTTACCGGGGCAATTATGCCAGTACTCTCATGGTGAGGCTTATGATTAGTGCTCGCGGTACACAACCGAAGTAGTACTACAGCAACAACGAAGGCACTATTGAAAATCCTCATATCAATGTCATCATGACATTCTCATGTGACATCTCATTCATGTGACATTATCATGTCACATGAATAGTGCGGCCAGCCAAGTAGCTGGCAGCCACTCA
>NW_003209894.1:0-1025 GCF_000006405.1 Perkinsus marinus ATCC 50983 | reverse complement strand
GTCAGAGCCACCAAATGCATTCCCTAAATGGTCACCTCAAGAGAGCGGACCCACCGCCGGGCACGATACCCTCCTCAACAGCGGCCTTGGTGGCGTGGAGGGCGTCATTGAGACGATCTTTGACCTCGGACACCTCCACTTCGGAGGAACCGCCAACCTACAACGTAGTTAACAACAAACCCAGAAATCAGCAGTGCTCACCTTGATGACAGCAACACCACCGCTCATCTTGGCGAGACGCTCCTTGAGCTTATCCTTCTCGTACTCACTACTGGTGCTGTCAATAGCATCACGGAGGGTCTCGCATCTGTCATCTATCTCCTCTCGAGCTCCCGCGCCATCAAGAATAATGGTGTCGTCCTTCTTGACGGAGACAGACTTGCATGAGCCGAGCAATGCACTGAATACCACCGAAATACTCTCAAGACACTGACAGTGAACTACCAAACTTACGGGTTGAAGTCGTCGCTGAGCTTGGTGCCAGTCTCCTCACTGACCACCTCGCAGCCGCAAACAGTAGCGATATCCTGCATCTGGGACTTGCGGTTATCGCCGAATCCGGGGGCCTTGACCTACACCACACCAAACTCCTGTGTGCCAAGCCAATCGTCAAGACACTTACAGCGCAGACCTTAAGGCCACCACGGAGCTTGTTGACAACGAGAGTAGCCAGCGCCTCTCCATCGACGTCTTCAGCAATAATAAGGAGGGGTCGCTGTAGTTTTACCACG
The DNA here is from genome assembly GCF_000006405.1 of Perkinsus marinus ATCC 50983. Lineage (NCBI taxonomy): Eukaryota > Perkinsozoa > Perkinsida > Perkinsidae > Perkinsus > Perkinsus marinus. The sequence continues at coordinate 294 of NW_003209894.1, read as the reverse complement.
TACTCGAGCACGGGGAGAATGGACTGGAATAAAGAGTAAATTACAACCCAACAAGGGAGGACTCCTCACCTGAATGGAGCTGATCTTCTTCTCATGCACCAAGATGAGAGGATTCTCAAACTCGACCGACTGAGTCTTGTTGTTGGTGACGAAGTAGGGAGAAATGTAGCCACGGTTGAACTGCATGCCTTCCACAACCTGAGCGGAGTCTTGTGCCTTGGCGAGTCAATCGACGCCCTACCTCCAGCTGATGCTCCATGGTCTTGCCGTCAGACACGGTGATGGTGCCGTCCT
>NW_003215998.1:0-1102 GCF_000006405.1 Perkinsus marinus ATCC 50983 | reverse complement strand
TGTGAACATTACAATCCTACCGGCCGGAGCTTGCGATATGAAGGTGAGACTCTCTTTCCACCGCCACGTCATTTTCTATGGGCGGACGATTCGAGATATGCGCACCGTTTGTCAATAGTACGATAACGATGCTTCGTAGGTGATTGCCGCTGACGGGATACCTCTAACGGAAGGGCCGAGGACCGTGACTTCCTTTATCCTCATCCCAGGCTCTCGCCGCGATATTGCTGTACGTTGTAATAATGCAGAACAGCATGTCCAGTTTGTCGGCGTGAACCATAAAAGCCCCGATAACTATTGGTACACTGGAGAGATTCTCAGCGTCATCCCAGTCTCGTCGGTGTCGGGATCAGCAACATCCCCGCTCTATCCGAAGCCTTCCGCCCAGTACCTGAAAGATACTCGGAACCTCACGGCTGCCGCTCCTCCATTCCACCTAAAATTCGGTCACTACTACCCCACATTCCCCTCGCGAACATTTCTGGGCTGGTTATTTGCCGTCCTAGCTCTCTTGATGGTACTCCCTCTATGGAAGTGGTTTGTCCTCCACTGTTCTAGGGGGTATGGTTATGTGAGACTACAGGCTGAAAACAGCCGGTTCGGCGCCGATAAGCCATGCACAGTTACGGTTTTACTGGGTGCAGTGGTCCTCTGTGTACTCTTCTCTATATCGAATTTCCATGCTGCTGAGCAGGAAATTGGTAACCTCGCGGTCAATGGCAAATCGTTCTCGTCTGCTACCGACTATTTGACTCAAATGCGGTTGGGCGACTTGAATGAGTGGATATACGAAAAAGGGGACTGGAAACATCCAGTGCACATGCATACTTACCCTGTGCAGATTGTAAAATTTGGTGATGAGGATAGTGCCAGCGAAGCTGAGGAGGCTGGTTTCTTCTTGGGAGATTGGTGAGTGAATCACGAAAACGCTTGCCGCTCGACCTCCATCACAATACGATACCATCGGTGGGTTCAACTTCAGTGGGAGTGGTATCACAGTGAGGTTTTGGTCGGTCGATTTCACTGGTGGTATTGTGGTGCATTGCCACATACTGTATCATGAGGATAGGGGCATGATCGCCATAGCAGAGACAGTCGAATA
>NW_003205186.1:0-1125 GCF_000006405.1 Perkinsus marinus ATCC 50983 | reverse complement strand
AGTTGAACAGTTGAAGGATCCGCCGGATGAGAATGCTGAGCTTCTGGGCGACCTTTGCCGACAACTCAAAGCCGCTCTCCGACGGAAGGATAAATTAGAAGAAGATTTATCGGAAGCCCGCAGAGAGGTTCAACTATACCAGCATGGTGAACCCATTGACGTATTGGGCGCTCACTAGGCTGAACGCGCGCGGGACTCAGCGGAGAGTGGGAGCAGCAGCGATGATGTTGATCGGGAGTATGTTACCGAGGTTGAGGCTACGAAAGCCTGTGGGCCACAGGCCTTCGTAGCCTCAACAATAGCCACATGCTGTGGCTATTGTTTCGTGACGAAACTTTCGTCGCGTAAAAGGACATGGTAATTCGCCGTGCTTGCCTGGCAGGGTTTCTCACCTCGAACGTGAGCTCAAGGCAGCGGTGGGCTGCTCAGCGTGTTACTCACGATAAAAAGGTCAAGAAGGCCCTCGAGAGTGAACTAACTCATGTACAACATTAACCTCTCTTACGAGGTTGATCCAATGACAAGTCTCGCGTGGCTCTATCAGATAAGGGCGGATGAGGAGAAAAACAGGAGAGAGAGGGACGTTATAATGGAGCGTTCGGCTTCTCAGCATCACTCTCAGCAAGACCTGGATAAGCGAAGGGCAAAGCACGAGGTGATCCATTCTACTGAGATCTCCATCACTGCAATAGTGCTGTTATCTCAGACAGAGAAATCTTAAAGAAACGCCGAGAGGATAGCGATTGTCCTGATCTCGTCAACAGGACCATGTTAGTCAGCATCTCTCATCCGAGTACAGTAGACAATTCTGTGTATACATACTTCTTCGTCTGTGCGCTGTACGTGAGAACACTGCACACGTAAACACAGTCCTGCCTTCGCCTTACGATCGATACGATTGGTTCTGACAGTCTACACTGTACGTCCCTAACCTATAAGATCCCCTTGTGTTACACCAGTTACGGAACAGCGATGTTGGAATCATTGTTACACAAGTCGCTATCGTACTCTTACGTAGCTGTCAAGTTGCACTCGCTATCACCAACACCGGCGACCTAGATGAGAGAGTCATGAGATGAGTCATTCCCTCACTTCCGAGAGATGACTTTCACAGTGGTGGTGAGT
>NW_003210379.1:0-906 GCF_000006405.1 Perkinsus marinus ATCC 50983 | reverse complement strand
TGCTACTTCGCCGATGATCGAAAACGTGAGAGGAAGATACTCATCTTGCGCACTCGTCGTTGCTATCCTCAGGCGATGACCGCGCATCTCTGGAATTGAACTCGGGACCTCCTACCATGGACGAGTTGATTAGAGTGTATCCAGCAGCTTCTCATCCATCCCCACCTCACCATTGAAAGATCCTCTTTTCCTCTTCCGTTTAGCTATCACCGGAGGGTTAGCCAGGCTTGAGCGTAATAGGACGTAATACTATTACATACCACACTATAAACTTTTACACTGAGGCTTACACTACTATTCAAGACCTTTCCTCCGATTCCAACACAATGCCATCGGTACTTCAATTTCATTGTTTTATCGGAATCCATTTTGTATTTCGGAGGTCCTATTCAACGAGCGTGTTTGAAAATAGAACTAATAGAAGATACTATTGTTCAAATAGGCATTGTAAGGTGTCGTCATGATGATAGGGTTATCGATATATACTATAGCTAAAGAACTAACGATACCTGTGACTCCACGGAATGCAGGGGAATGTTGTAGAGATTGAGCTTCTCTCTTACCTACTCTGAGCGAGGCGAAAGCTACTGTCGCTGAAGCAGTAGAGAAAAGTGATGCATGCATCGCCATGCTTTGTGGATGTGTATGAGTATAATGTCTCTCTCAGAGAGCGATATTGTGTTATGGCCCTTGGGATGTCCTTAGCACTGGCATAGTTTTCTTTGTTCGCTATGAGCATCAGGGAAGGCGAGCTCGAAGTGCGGCAACAAAACCCACACCTCAAGGTTGACTACAGTAAGGCGTACGCTAAGAGGCGGCCGGATGAGCCACGAAGTCACTACGCCCAACGACTCAAGTTCATCAACGAGCTCATAAGGGGGATGGGAAATAGTAAGAGAAAGGGGC
>NW_003208487.1:0-929 GCF_000006405.1 Perkinsus marinus ATCC 50983 | reverse complement strand
TACGCGGCAATGAGGAGTTGAAGCAGACGTTGGAAGACCACGTATTGGTGCTGCAGAGTATGGGTATGAGCAAGTATGCAATGAAATTGATGGACTCTATCAAAAGATGGGAAAAGAACCTCAACATCGTTAATGAAGTACTCAATGCTTGGCTCACTGTACAGAGGAAGTGGATGTAAGTAGTTCGGTATCCATTCTGTTCTGGTGAGGGCGTTCCGGGGGGGGGGGGTCGGTTTTACTTCTCTGTCGGGCTATGGCATTTGGGGAAGGACGAGTGTTAAGTTTTCCGATGTGGTATGCTTGGGTGATTTGTCAGGTATTTGGAGAGCATCTTCCTGGATTCGGATGATATCAGACTGCAGCTGCCGGAAGAAGCTAAGAAGTTTGATAAAATCCACAAAGTATTCAAGGAGCTGATGGAGCGAACGTGAGTTGGCGGAAATGTGGTAGTGGCTTTCGATAAAATGTGAGAATATTGTCATGAGGCACTTGAGTACTAGTCGGCGCAGTGGGAACTTGTTACTACAGCGTTGTATTTATACTTGCGAAAATCTCGTTCGTGGTGACACCTTTTCTCGATGGTAGAGCGGCAAGTCCCAACGCCATCCAAGCGTGTTGTGGTAACGACAGACTGAATGAGTTGAAGGGTCTCACTGCTGAGTTGGACAGGACGCAGAAGAGTCTTACAGATTATCTAGACACGAAACGTGAGTTGACGGAGGGTAGTTGACGAGACGACTCTTCCAACTGGTGTTGTGTTGAATTAATTGTTTTTGTCAGGCGCCTTGTTCCCGCGGTTCTACTTCATATCAGACGATGAGTTACTGTCGATCCTGGGAAGTTCGGACCCTCAGGCGGTGCAGCCCCATTCGCTGAAGCTCTTCGACAACGCGAAGGAAATCGTCTTCAAGCCCGGCAGTAAGGTTGGG
>NW_003206672.1:0-1079 GCF_000006405.1 Perkinsus marinus ATCC 50983 | reverse complement strand
GCAGTTGTATTTATACGACTAGTTATGCAAACCTTTGTGTTTTTGTTGCGACTCTGGCGTGACCAGAAGACCGGACCTCGCTTTCGACTATTCATCTTGATGGATATGAGATCGCAAGGGTATCGCTTCGTGCGATATTTAGTGACCATCAGAGCACGCTACGACTTTTGATTATATCCTTGGATTTAATCGGAAGCTCGCAAGCATTGCATTGATGCAATCACCTGGTTGATCCTGCCAGTAGTCATATGCTTGTCTCAAAGATTAAGCCATGCATGTCTAAGTATAAGCTTTAAACGGCGAAACTGCGAATGGCTCATTAAAACAGTTATAGTTTATTTGGTGATCGATTACTATTTGGATAACCGTAGTAATTCTAGAGCTAATACATGCGTCAAGGCCCGACTTCGGAAGGGCTGCGTTTATTAGATACAGAACCAACCTAGGCTCCGCCTAGTCCTTGTTGGTGATTCATAATAACCCGGCGAATCGCGCGGCTTGTCCGGCGATGGACCATTCAAGTTTCTGACCTATCAGCTATGGACGGTAGGGTATTGGCCTACCGTGGCGTTGACGGGTAACGGGGAATTAGGGTTCGATTCCGGAGAGGGAGCCTGAGAAACGGCTACCACATCTAAGGAAGGCAGCAGGCGCGCAAATTACCCAATCCTGATACAGGGAGGTAGTGACAAGAAATAACAATACAGGGCAATTCTGTCTTGTAATTGGAATGAGTAGATTTTAAATCTCTTTACGAGTATCAATTGGAGGGCAAGTCTGGTGCCAGCAGCCGCGGTAATTCCAGCTCCAATAGCGTATATTAAAGTTGTTGCGGTTAAAAAGCTCGTAGTTGGATTTCTGCCTTGGGCGACCGATCCACCTTTCCTACGGGATTGGTTGGTATCAGGTTTGACCTTGGCTTTTTCTTGGGATTCGTGCTCACGTACTTAACTGTGCGTTGACCGTGTTCCAAGACTTTTACTTTGAGGAAATTAGAGTGTTTCAAGCAGGCTTATGCCATGAATACATTAGCATGGAATAATAGGATATGACTTCGGTCATATTTTGTTGGTTCTAGG
>NW_003207276.1:0-1411 GCF_000006405.1 Perkinsus marinus ATCC 50983 | reverse complement strand
GAGGCACGTTTCGTATTTGGTCTGTGAAAGTTTACTCTGCGTAGTTTGCCTAACCGAGCCGCTTGTCATCTCCATCATCAAAATTAATGGCAGTCATATTATATTACATGTTAGACCACATGCCGATTCATGGTAATGATCTCCATGGTTCTACGAGTTGAATTGTTTAGTTAAAGATGAATGTTCGATTGAATTCATGTTGTCACAGTAGAGAAAATTACAAAGAGGAAACTGCAACCCTCCGCGAACAAACGGCCAGCTAGGGAGTCCCGTGAATTCAACTTGGACAGTTTTCCAACTGAATGGGGAGACAATAGTTATACATCTCATGGGCCCGATGAATTCTCTGGGCAATTGTTCCGAACGAGCGAATATTCATGAATTATAAGACAATTCTCGAGGGAGGCGTTTTATCACGTCTATCACTCATAACACAACATAACTCTAGCTTGGTAGTAGTGGATCGAGAAGGGCCAAATATGAGCTTTACGCTACAAGTTAGCAGTGATGGTGTGACTGATGATGGTGTCAACTGAGAGGGTGTGTACTACATGTGATTACATGGAAGTATCCGTCGGGCAATTAAAATCATCATAGTTGCCCAAGTGAAACGTAGGATATTGAGATCCGGACGATGAACTTTGAAACATCTACAGAAAAGAACGATACCGGTATAAAAACTATTATAGCGATTGATTGGCGCAGAAGCTCAAATGCGGCACCAGATCGATATCTAAAGAATCAAGAGAATGCCTTGCGAACGGTGAGGCAACCATAGTTAGTACGAGTACACTTACAATTGGTCTGTAGCAAAGAAGACTACAATAATAGTGCAGTTACCCGGCATACCACCAACAAGAGCTCAGGTTACTCTGAACACAGTCTCAAGCTAACGAGGAATTATTTAGGGTGGTATAAGAACTGAGCCCACCCCCTCGAGTTTCCTTATCTATGAAAGTTGCAATGGCTTCGCACTCGGATTGTGCTCTAAGTGATATCTTAACATCATGTATCAATTTAGGATGGGCTCTGTTAACACCACATTGTAGCCCGGTATCCATACACAGTGATAGCTCAAAGAGCCCTCCTTATGTTCCCGTAAGTACAATACTATATTAGACATAGTCAAGGTCGTACTACCAAACCCAGATCCCTTTCAAACAACACCAGCTATAAATATTGGCACATAGAAACGCTGCTGAGGGGTCACGGAATGACAGGCTAACGTGGGAAGCATATAGGAGACGAAGAATGGACAATGTCTAGCAAATGGATATGAGCGAATGGAGCAGCAGACTCCAGTCACATCCAGCCATCAAACTACAGTAGAGTCATTCAGCCAAGTCAAGCGGACGGCAACAGAAGCGAACATAGGTCATCAAAGGGTAGAGCGGCACTAAGGGGCGTAAGA
>NW_003215099.1:0-1372 GCF_000006405.1 Perkinsus marinus ATCC 50983 | reverse complement strand
CCCGTATCGTTGTGGTACAGTACACTATATTGAATATGAATCAAAGCTTTTCAAGAATGAGATCACTTTTCTGTTCTAGTTTATTCTAACGCCGAAAGGCATCGTGTTCCTATCGCAACTATAAGAAGTATAGTTCAGAAGAAGCCGTTCAGAAGTAATAATCCATCCCGCCGTAGATGGTGCCCTTTCTCGACTCACCATCCAGAGCTTCTGCAGGTTCGGCATGTGGTTCGCGAGCAATGACATTGACACGGCACCTTCAAACATCAAATCCAAGCTGGTAATGTTGGTGTAAGTAATTCCTTCAGCAGCGGCCATCCTCAACCTAGAGAGAGAGGCCTGAAGGTCCCTTCAAGGTGATACCACAAAGGCGATGATGACTGAGAAATCACCAAAATCGGCAGTGTACTCGACTCAAGTACATCTTCACTAACACCAGACTGCTTCTAGTACGAGCCAGATTCAGTTTCTGCATTAAGATTGCCATACAATACAGAGTCAAATATGTGAGATTTACGGTATCGTTAGTGGTTCAAACATAGACTCCAAGTCGAATGTATTTCCGAGATAAACCCACCTCACCCTTCAACTGTTGATATTTGCTTCGACTGTCTCGATTCAGGGCGTTCTCCATATTGAGGATCGACAGTCATCGACACTACTGCAAGGACTAGACCACAACTCAACTCAGTTTCGAACCAGTCTCATCACAATAGTGACGAGAATAGCCGAAGCGACCGAAGATACTGAAACGGTTCGATACAGAACACGTCCAATGCATGACAGCCGCTACTACCCACCAGTTCAGTACTGTATAACTCAACAGCCAACTTTGAGCCCAGAAGCCATTTCAATGGTTAAGCCCTCCCAACAACAGCCGATGTAATTCTGCTGCTATCAGCAAGTCTTAGAGAACCCTTTGTAGCTCTTGCTACTTACTGAGCACCGATGAAACGGTCAAGAGAACCCTTAGAAGAGAGCCACTGAGCGTGAACTCCCATGGGGATCAAACGACCCATGGCCTTGTACTTCTGGTAATCGTCCTTGGTGAACCGAGTGAAACCCCAGTTGTGGGAGACATGGATCTTTTGGCGACCGGGGATCTTAAACTTGGCACGCCTGAGAGCCTCAACGGCGATCTGCTCCTTATCCAACCTGGTTCGGATGGAGATGAGCACTTGGCCGATGTTGACACGAGCGCAGGTGCCGTTAGGCTTGCCGTAAGCACCACGCATACCGGTCTGGAGCCTGAATGAAATGAGGAATTAATTGACTACAGAATAGCGGGTCCTTATTCTACCTATCGGCACCAGCACAGGAAAGCATCTTGTTGATACGGAGGACGTGATAAGGATGGACACGGATCCTCATG
>NW_003209793.1:0-1512 GCF_000006405.1 Perkinsus marinus ATCC 50983 | reverse complement strand
GATCGGCGTTCACGGCGGAGGCCGGTTGTGATAGTTGTACTCAATGAAAGTATCCACTGGAGCACCGACAATAGACTCTACTGGATCCTATCTGATGCTGGGGTGCTTATTCGCATACTACTGTTTCGAGGCATGATCATCCGCATGATAATCCATCGTATTCAGCTATACATCGGCTCCGAGTATCGTGCAGACTGCATGACACAAAGCTTCTCATGATTTGAGAACTTCCTCTTCGGCCTAGGCATAGTATAGACGGTGGTCCGTCCTCGTTCTCCATCCCTCATCGCTCTCGTTGCCCATCATGGGGACAAGCTCGATCACTGAAGTGCGCGAGTGATCACGTAAGAGTGGTGATGGCCAACTCCACCGGGTGGAGTCCACCCTACGATTCTCTATCGTAGGGTGTCATGGGCAGCCCATGACACCTTTCTCGATCCAATCCCAAAACTCAAAAGGATGACGATGGAGATCGGCAGTTGGGCACAATTTCTCCGCGTGTCGAGGTTTCCAAATATCACCGAGCAGGAATCTCGTTCGACCACTAGCGCTTCGTCAGAAGGCGTGCCACTGGGATAACATCATCGTTGTGCCGATTGTGAGTGTCTCGCAGTGAGACCATATCCACCACGTGCCGGACGACCTATCATCGTTAGGTGCACTCATGCATCAGGCTCCCGCTCGTCGCAATCCGCAGGTTCAACTATGGGCCGTATGCGGATACTGATTCATGAAGCTGAGTCCATGATTCAACTCACCCTTCGATTCTGATTCATGACTCAACTCACACCTTGATTCGAGAGAGCTGATCCAGATTCTTTGCTCAGGAGAAAGAGTCGAGATTTCTGAATACGAGTCCTTGAGACAGAGTCAGATTACGTCATCATGAGCAACATCCTTGGTCCTTGATTTTAATCAGCTGCTGAATCCGATTTCCGATCGCTAAACACGATTCAAGATTCAAATCTATACTCAATGGCTGGCTCAGAGTTTTTGGCACTGAGTCAGAGTCTTTCATCAACTCGAGATTAAATACTCAGAGTTGGGATTTTTACTCTGATTCGAGATTAATTCTCACGAGCCGAGATTCTTTTACTCAACCTCAAGACTGCTCAGATTCAATATCGCAATCTCACCTTGAATATGATGCGGGATCATACTCATTGTGCATAAGTCCACATTTTAACACCGAACCCTGATTCTGATTCACGACTTCAGCGCGCGCCACGGTAGACCTCCCTCAGCTCATTGCGAGAAGGCTCTAAATATGACCGTAGCCGGGGATAGAACCTCCCCTTTGCTTCGATTAAGTGAAAGCATATCGTTCACCAGTTGAGCTGTGAGGTTACGATACCAGACGGTGCAAGGAGGTATAGCGCACGTGGTAGATGCAGGCTATTAGTACGACCGTGCCCGGGAACAGAACCCTTGCTTCGAGCACGTGGAAGCATACCCTTAACCAGTTGAAGCGAACTAAGTTGAAACTCAAGATCATTGATTATGTGACTTGTA
>NW_003205788.1:6364-8216 GCF_000006405.1 Perkinsus marinus ATCC 50983 | reverse complement strand
ATCCTTCTCGGCACCATTCCAAGAACCCTCAGACGGCATTCCTGATGAACCACACAGAACATCAGGTGATGGACCGTGTCATCTGACACCCCGCCACACCTAGCACAGTTAGGGTTAACAAAACTGTTACTCCTTGCCCCGTATCGACCCGTCCTTAATGAGCCACATATGGCTCTTAGGGCATGACGGCGCATCCGAAACCTCAGAGAACGCTTCAAAATAACCAAGTGATGGTTGCTCGTAATGAAGCTCCGAATCGTCTTGCTCCTAATCTCCTGCCAGTGGGTATACATGGGAAACTTCCTTCGTATTGATTGAGACACCAGCTCCTGTAAGTGACTACCAGGTATTGGGACAGTCCTGGGAGTGCCAACAATGGAGCCACTACGGGCCATACCGTCAGCAATCGAGTTACCAGTCAGACCCGCGTGCCCGCGGACCCAAATAAACCTAAAGTCAATGTTGGCGCCACGTGCAAGGTCAACAATGACAGAGGATAGTCGTGACCTCCTCCTCGAAAGGAGGGATTTCAAGACAGCCTGTGAGTCCGACGCAATCAGTATGGCGGAGTAACCACCAGTCTCGATTGCCTTCTTCATAGCCTCCAATATTGCTAAGGCTTCAACCTGCGCAATGTTGGCAAAGTGTGGTAAACCTCACCCGACCATATCCTATTATATCAGAGTCCGCATAATAGCCTGCTCCGACTCGAGTGATATCACCATCATTATCATCGGTGGCCGGTGTTCGGCTACCATCAGTATAGATGACCACCTCAACTTCTGGAAAGATCACCTTTCCCCTAATGAAGCCATCCGTCATCGTACCAGTGACCTCTCCGCCACTACCAATATAGATCCATTCCCTCGGAAGAGGAGAGCAATCAGTGACAGTGTAATCCACAGTACCCTCCACAGGATATGGTCGACTTACCACAGCCTCCCACCATTTCGGACTTGGGGGGCAACCTCTGAACCATAGAGACGCAAAACGAACGCACAGCCTCTCATAAATAGTAGCCCTTCTATCACTCAAGAGGGCACATACATAAGCCAGGATTGGCCGTTCCTGGAACGCCCAGTAACACCTTCTCCAATCGGAGATCGGCCGCAGAGATCCTCTTACGAGTAGTCTTGATTCGCAAGCGGTCACCCCAGCACGCCAAGCCATAGGCCAGGACCCCCGTAATGTGGTTCCTGATCACCTCCCGTCCTCAGAGGACGGTCCTCTAGGACTGAGTGTTGAACAACCCTCTTTCCCTACAAGACGTCGGCACATCTCAATCTCTCTTCTAGCTCGAGCCACTGCCTCCTCGAAGTGAGGCAACCAAGAGCCACCAAGGGTTAATCTCATACCCAGGTAGCCAATAGCCGGCCTGACTTTTATACCCCGGATATGATCATACCGTTCTACGAAGGTTTTATCACCCAAGAGAACACTCTTCTCCTCACTAATGTTAAGACCAAGGGCAGGAAGATGTTGAGCCAGATTGTCCAGGAGCCTGCCCACAGCATCAACCACAGCTTGAACATCTTCACCAGCCAGTATCACCAGAGTATCATCAGCATAGACCACAGGTATTAATTTGACCTCATCAGTGGAACAGTTTTCAATAATACCCATCAGGGTTGTGTGGAATATACGCTACTATTATGCCCCTCCGCTCATAACAGTAGTAGTACTGTGCTTTGTGTTATCATCCTCTCATTTACTGAGGACTGACCATTTGTCAGTGTGACTCCTCTCGCCTATAATTTGATGCCCGTCGGTTAACTCGGTTAACGAGCTCCTATGGTTTGCCTGCGTTCTATGCCATAGAATCTATGGACGTATGCTGAACTGCTTTTTCAAA
>NW_003205788.1:4907-6264 GCF_000006405.1 Perkinsus marinus ATCC 50983 | reverse complement strand
TCTGCTGTCCAGACCGCTCAAATAAGGACTCCTACAAATAAGACGAGGACGATCCGCTGGGTCGTCACAAGTACTCCTGTCATACGAGACTGTCGCACGCAATGCGTGATCGGAGTGATCGGCGCACTACCGATACTGCTGCCACGCATATCGGTACTGCTTCGATCACTGCGATAATCACAGTGGTCGAAGCAGTACCTGGAGTAGCTCTAGCAGATACAGCTGGCAGGCTGCTCAATTTAATTGTGTGAACTGATGCAAAGGAGCAGGGAGGGTCCTGCCTACCACCCATGGGTTGAGCCGCTCAACTTGAGCAAGGTTCGATTCGGGAAGCAATCAGATTGTCACAATCTACAATTAACGGGCATATCGACACAGAACTTTAAACTCCCGCATTGCAGCTGAGAGCGCAGTATTCCATGGCCAGACGAATCGGGCTGAGACCACCAGTGGCGCTGCACTACCAATTCATTAACAACACAACGACACTCAATAAATAAGGATTTGGTATCGCAAGTGGGACTTGCTATCAAGAGGCAAAATTGCATGAGCTGAAGATCGAATCATCGTGCGACTATATTTGTAAGAAGACTCTCCCGAGGAATATATGTGTGCTTCCCTCAGCTGATCTCAGGACTGAGTCAGGAGTTTCTTCACTTATTATAGGCGTTTGTATACGAACTAGGGTTAGAAATGTACGATAATTTCCCGAATTTTCTTCAATAATTTTATATCGTCGGCCACCCATGTAATTGACTATGTGGACATTTCCCCACACTGCTTATGATACATGCCTCACGATGGGGTCCAAACTACTCCTTCTTCACTAGGGTACCAATCTTTGGGGAGAACACTCGTAATCAATTCGTAATCAACTCTTTTGGTTCGGAAGTCAAGGGAAACGATGAGAAGGAATGTTCCATCGGCTCCGTTCTCGGGTACTCGCCAGAAAACCTGTCGAATTGAGCGGACTGCTCATCAGTCTGAGGACGACAAACTTTCTCCAACCCTCAACTCGAGTCACTCGAGAGCTCACCACGCTGTGGAACGGTCGGATGGATCAAACGAGACGCGACATGATATGTCGCTTGGGAGAATGATGGCATATCGTACCAGAGTCAGTTAACTTGACAAGTATAATACTTGAAGTACTACTTGTAGGACCCGGAGGTAATAGTCTTCACTCCCTAGCGGCATTTCAAATGCTCCAGAAGTACTTCACATAATCGGAACCTGAGACATTTGTACCCTCGCGGGCAGATTCTCTGCCGTATAACCCAACGAACTACCGGCAACTGTCCCCTCAACCACTCAGCCAAGCGTCTCCCATATAAACTGAGCAGATACTTCTTAGATT
>NW_003205788.1:0-4807 GCF_000006405.1 Perkinsus marinus ATCC 50983 | reverse complement strand
AAAGTGTTCATTTTTGGCAACTTTGTATTACTACAGTCTACAGCGATGAACCATCTTTGTGTGAACTCCAGTACAATTGTTCATAGAATTTGACTAATTACTGCAGCTGGTTGTGTAGGCATAAGTAAGTGAGTAGAAATTGTAAATAAAAACACTGAATTGACCTAGGATGCCTTGTGGATCAATCCATGAAGGCCAAGTGTTCTTGGGACATCTAAGGGCACAATCAATCGGAGTGCCGTCTTCTTCGTCACACTATGTCGGACCCGTTGTTGGGCCTCATAACATATTATTCATTCTCCAGTTCCATAAGCAGTACTCTGAAGGATACTCAAGGATATTGATATGTCTCCACTCTTTGGGTGCATCTCCTAGGTTAGTCAAGTATCTCCCTCTAGTGACATCTAGAGCCAAATCGAGCTCGTCGTAAACACTCTGAATCACTTCATCTACTATACCTTCAACGTGAGAGGCAACCAGCCACTTCAAGTCATAACGTAGAACATTGCCCATCAGCCTATTCGGAGTTCATCTAATACACCCGTATATGATCCTTGCCATGGAGGCTAGGTTGTGATATTACTGTGGTGTCTGCCAATATCCGGTCTTCTGAGAAGACTCTTCTCCTACGGCGATCGGCGTGGGTCACATTCTCATCGGTCCTCAGCTCCCTGATGGAGCCTCCACCGGCCACTCCGTGGGAGACTCCCTCGGGGTGGCCGGTGGAGCCGAACGGTCGGGTAGCGGAGTGCTGCTATGGACCGAATGGCTGTACGATAGCCCGAGCCGTCTTTCATCCCAGCATGCTGGCGAGCGTAGATCGGATCTAGGATCCTCCTGCGTATCTGTACCACATAGGGTTCCTGGCACTCGAAGAAGTGCGCCATCGTCTCTCGCTAAGGAAAACAGTATCTGCAGTGTGTCACACCCTGTGTGTGAGGTTATAACCGCTAATTCTACTAATGTAGACTCTTGTAGGCTGATGGCCAGTTAATGAGTCTGTTATTATCCTCCTATCCTTCACACTCCACCTCAATACCGTCTTCGCAATCTTCTTAAACTGTTCCGGCCCTGATGTTAGTCCTCTCCTGGAAGTAGCAGCCCCCGAAGTCCTGTTGGAAGTGCGGCTGCTATCTTCGCATAGCAATCCGCACTTTTTTCATTGCCGAATATTCCATCGTGGCCTTTCATCCATCTGAAGCATATTGTGATGGTCCGCCCGGCGGTAGCCATATATGCATTGCTCTACTGTATAAAACCCCGTATGCCTCGGAGAAGGTGGATTCTTCTGGATCCACTGCTGATGGTCTTCAGGACAGATTGTGAGTCCACGTATAGAAATATTCTTGATGTTGTTATCATGGCAGCCCTTCTCCTTGTACAGAGACATCGTTGCCAAAACCCCTACTAGCTCAGCTTGATATATTACCATATAGTCATTGGCTCGTATGCACCCGCTTTCCTTATCGAGCATGCTCCTTCATCAGATTTTTGGACCCAAACGGCTGAACAACCGACACGTGCGCCGACGAGTGCCTTGTCGTTTAAGCTCCCGTTGGTGTAGATGTTCATGTCTTGGTCGTTATGTATGGGTTCACCTTCATTGCTCAGTGATACCTCTACATTAAGAGGCATCCACCGGACCTGGCGTTCCACTATTGGTTCATACTTCAAGTTCGTGTTCAGTCTCAAGCTCCGCAGAGCCTTTAATTCCTTCTTGGCGACGTTGTCAATTACCACTCTGCTCAGACAGTCAACTGTTATGGTGGGTATCACTGTAGCAAGCATTACAGAGAGTAGATCGTAAGAGGATGAAGGTTCAGCAGCAGAGATGAATCTGGCGGACTTGGCCTCATGGACCACTGCTCGTCTTTCATACCATCCAAATTTTGATCCAATTGACCACAATTCGCTCGAGTAACTTACTCGGAGTAAGTGAAACAGGGTAGTATGACGGTTCGCCACAGCTCCAAGGAGCTCTCGGTGTTGATACCCCATCTCCTTTTTTGTAGCCTCCTGAGCTTCATTATACCTCGTCGGAGATTGTCAAAGGCCTTCCATATATCATTTTTCCAGTCGTGGCCAATGTAGGCCCTACATTGTAGGGTCCCAGCCACCTGATTAGGGCTTTGCCCTTTAGGGCCATGTGCTTAAAACCGTCCTCATCACCCGTGGCATTGATGAACTGTTCCCTGGATTGTCGGTTCGTGATGAAGACCTCGAATTTATCCTGGTCTAATACCAGGCTATCTTCATTGGCCCAGCGCCTGGGCCTCAGGTCTGGATAGTACCTTCAACTGCCTACAGACATCTAATCAGTGGTCTATTGTCATCAGTGTATAGATCTACCCTGATAGCAGAATCATTCGCACAGATCGCTGGAATGATCTCTGCGTCAGCAATAGTCAAGGCTCCTAGATCTCTGGCAAGTTCGAAGCTGATGAGTGCACAATGTGCACTGCACATGCAAGGGGCCCAATGAGCTCCCTTGTGGTACTTCCTTACGGGGAGTACCCTTTCTATGCCGGTTTGCGGGTTCTCTTCCTACCATCGAGGTATGTTGTTTGGTTGTGTAAGTGGGAGGCGATCAATTGTCCAAAGGCTGGGTTTCTCATACTACTGCCCTCACCACACTGCTGTGGTTCGCACTATCAGATGCGGCTGATATGTCATATGTCACTAGCAGCGAGTAGCCTCCTTCATTCGTAATGTTATTGAGGTCTCCACCCATAACCCTGCGTAATGCAGTGGTTGTACCCTCCTGAGGGAGGAAGCCATGGACAGACGCTAGGGTTGTTACTGCTTTCTGTCTGTTGGCAATGACTTTCTCGATTATTTTTGAGGTCACAGGTCAGTAGTGAGATCGGTCTCCATCTTTTCTCCTTGGGTCGATGTGCTACTTTCTATATCATTGTCCTTGTGCTTTGGTTTGTCCATAGCCACTGTATATCCATGTCCTTGACTTGATCATAGCCAAAACTTTGCCATTGGGCAAATTCTCAATTATTTCGGTGAGTTCCTCAAAGGAACTTCCTTTTCAGTAATCCACGTCACCAAGGATATCCAAACAGTCAGTGACCTTTTCTGTGAGCAATAGTGGAGTGGTGCGCTGGTACTGGTCTCCTAGAGTGTCTTTGCGAATGAACTGGTCCAGCACCTCCTCGAATTATATGTTCCTAGTGGTGTGGGCCACACCGTGTGGCTTACTGCGGTAAAATATGCACATTGTCAACCATATATATTGGTGCTAAAATGGAAATTCTGAGGAAATTTCGGGAAATACTCAACTACTTTTCTGCTTTCCACTCGGATTTGTATATGAACTTCTATAATTAGTGAGGAAACTTCTAAGATCAGTTGAGGAAAGCAAGCGCATAGATTCCTACACTGGTGTGGTTCGTTCTCCAAGCCTTTTGATAAGTTCATTGGTCGTAAGGTTGCCTAGGTCTTCGTCGGTTGCTTCCTGTTTGACTGTCTTGACCGCCTTGAAGTGCGCCTCCTTTTCTCGCTTTAGTTGGTTTCGTAGGTTCAGCAGAGCAGCGCTTCCAGCGTCACCATTCCTGCTAAGCCGACGGGCCGTGGTTGAAGAGCTTCGAGTGACTTTCTCTGTGCTTCAAGCTTGGCTGCGAACCATCTTTTCGAGTGGCTTCTCCTATCCCTGCATGGCGACTTAACGTCGCACTTCGGAGTTGACATTCTGACTGCGATTTTTAGATCAGCCTCCAATGGTTTCGCCTGTTGGCCAATCGTTTCCGTAGTAGAGGATTTTGGCGCGGAGGACGCTTACCAGGTGAGTGTCATACAGCTGATTTAGTGACGTTACTCAGAGGTGGAGGAAGCAAAAAATCTCGGAAGGATATAGCGGAATATCGCTTCTCTCGGTCGTTGTTAGAAGCTTGAAGTTTCAAACTTCTGATGAGGCCTGTGCTGAGACAGCCTGAGGACTTGTCTCATGAAGAAGCTGACGTGTCTGTGACATGTGATGATGTCTGTGACAGAAGATTATGTCTCATGAAGTGCCACGAAATCGTCACCATCATTGACTTACACAAATAGGAATTTTAGACTTCATCGATCCTACTGTAAAATTACGAATAGTGCGGTCCCACTCAGACTAACAGGCAGCTCTTCTTGCAGAGAGCTTACCACTCCTACCGAAAGTGCAACAGAGGTATTTGGAGGCTCAACTAGCACCGATTATTTAATTGGTCGGTTAGGAGCGCCAAGTCGGCGCTCTTAACCATATGACCTCATCAAAAGTGCCATGGAACTCCTCAATGCTCAGAATCACCCTGAAGTCTTCCTATCATTCGAAGACCGCATGAATGTGGTCAACATAGCAACTTGTCACGGTTGGCTATTCTTTGTTAACCTATGCATGGTTGCATATACATCTGGGCCCCAGATGTATATGCCCAGATTCTGGGGTTAGAGTTCCTTCGGAGTTATTAGATATGCACAACAGAGATTTAATTGTTTCGGGTAATTCAGTTTATCTGAGATTACATAAACGGAAAAACTCTCTTAGTTCAACTCATCTTCATCGTATTTGCACCTGTGATCTTAACGAGAGTGCTTCATGTCCGGTTGGAGCTGCTCGCTCTGTTCTCACTACTCATAAACGCACATTATCTCCATCGTACTTCCTACTGGAACGTTGCACATTCACTCAGTCTCGCACTGACTCAAATAACGTGTCTTCTCATAGCTTTCGTCGAGCATTCACTACTGATCTTACCCTAGCCTGAGCACCGCCCTCTCTTATCGGCAAGTTAGTCAGCGTCGAGATAGAAATTTCACTATATCA
>NW_003213429.1:0-1055 GCF_000006405.1 Perkinsus marinus ATCC 50983 | reverse complement strand
ACTCGGTGAAAAACGCGATATTTCCGGTGGTATGCAGTAGTCGTGAAATGTATTTTTTACTAGAATTTTTCATATCACTAGGGTGGTGAAAGTCCACTATATTTTTACGAATTTTTTGTATATTTAATGCTGTGAGAAACGTGAATGTGTGTGTGCACGTTTTCGATGAAAGTTTGGGTGAATATCTCCGTAAATGGGATTTTTTTCATTAAATCGCTGGATGTATCAAATGTGGACCTAATCTGTATCTTGCATGGGGGAACCTAAGATTCTCTTCTTCATCAGTTTTCCGTTATGTTTGAGATGTGTCGTATTACGTCTCTCGGGCGCAGACAAAACACTCAGCAGTTGTCACGATCGGCAATTTGTTTTCTCACTCGGCTGAGGAGAAATCAAATTCTCAGGAAAAACTGTCCGGTTGCAATACCTGAACTTGTGCACACTGGGGGAGTAACGAGAAAATCTGGACGGAAATTATTTTTAAGAACGTTTAAAAGTGGGCGAAAAAGTCCGGAGTTGGAAGTGGGAAGAGCGCTGACGATTATGGTGCCGAGATTGGATGAGGAGGAGTTGTTGAATGCCATTGGGGTTGTGAAAGCGAGAAAACTACCGGGAAAAAATCTACGGGAAATTTTGGAAAAATTGGGTACATCGTTGAGTAGTGATGTGAGCGTTTTAGCGCGGGCGTGTCGAACGATTGTGGATTGCGAGAATGTGAAAGATTTGAGAGTGGCGCAAATTTGCGTAGAAGCATTGGGGGTGAATTTTGATGAGTTGAATTTACCAACGATTATAGCATTTTGCAAGCTGGCGCGATTTCAACCGAAGGTGTTGTGGGCGAGTGAGAAAATAGGAGTGAATATTGAGACGATTATGAGGATGTGTGAAAGTGCGCGAAAAAATCCGGAAGCGGATTTGGGAGTTTTTCGCGACATTATGATTGCTGTTGGAAGACTTGGGCTGCCACCGAGCGAGGAAATCAGCATTTTCTATCGGTGAAAGTTTCGATGGGATTTCGGAAATCCGAAAGTGCGGGAACTACTGCTGATAGCCGA
>NW_003215438.1:0-763 GCF_000006405.1 Perkinsus marinus ATCC 50983 | reverse complement strand
TTATCGGCTTTGGGACTGCAAAGAGAAAAAATGCGATTCCTTCCGAAAGGGAATTGATCATTTACATTTTCTCTCTGATTAGATGGTCTAAATCTTCGTCGATGTTCTTATCGGGTATAACCGTTCGAATGATGCCGATTACGGTCTGAGAGACACACACATTTCACCAGCCATTTTTCTGGGGATTTTAACGTAGTTTCACCCCATGAAAAACGCGAAATTCGCGGTGATATGCAGTAGTCTTGAAATATATTTTTCACTAGTGCTTTTCATATCAATAGGGTGAAGCTCTAATTTTCGATGAATCTACTAGTATCATTCGATACCATGAAAATTGATAATAAACACTTATCTGTATAAGGGCCGTATCATTTTACCATCACGGACTATTATATAAATTTATGATAGTCGAAAACAAACCGCTCGTGGCAGCGTGGGAAAATATGCATATGATCAACTACATGTGTTGGTGACAGTATGGAAGTTTTGAGGGAATTCTTGCTGGTTTTCGTACACTTGTATATAAACTCCTGAGCTCAGCAGTTGAGGAAAGCGAACATATATTCCTACTCCAACACTGTATAGGAAACTCTTCTGAGCTCAGCTGAGGAAAGCGATTACATATATTCCTACTCCAACACTAGCCCGGAGCGAACTCACGTTCTTGCTGGTAGCAACATCCACTGCAACGTAGCAGAGGTGACTCTGGCAGCGCTTGAAATTCTCTCCGGGCATCGTGTCACCCTGCATATACACTCTATAT
>NW_003203713.1:0-1589 GCF_000006405.1 Perkinsus marinus ATCC 50983 | reverse complement strand
TCGCAAGTTATTGATCGTGTCCTAAACATCGCTGACGGCAGAGATTGCGAGTGTACCATGGAGTGCGATCAAACGCACCCCCATAGATGAGGATGATACTGCTCAGCTCGGAACATCGGACCCGAGCGAAAGCGACAGCGAGGGTGGCTCAGATTTTCCTTACTAGTTATAGTTTTCTATATAAGTTGTCCACTTGAAGTGGACAGTAGTGTGGTCCCCAGAAAAATGGTCAGTGGGGTGAAAGAACCACAGTAATAGTAATACAAATCAGTTTTTATGAGTTTTTTGATTTGTTCAAGTCGGTCGAGTTAGTCAATTTTGGACCAAAATTTTCGATATTTGTGCCGTTGCACCTGCTTTGGTCGGTTGCCCACCTAAACAGGAGGATGTAACGGCACAAAATCCATGAGCACATGGCTGCCATATGTCATGTGACAGGCATTGCCTGAAGCGCGTTAATTGCGGGCCGCAGTCTGCGGCGCGTTGATAATGCTAAAGCGGTGAACTGCGCATGTGCGTACGTGTCACTCGTTACGAGTGACTCGCATTTTTCGAAAATTTTGAATTTAGGATGTCGGATAACATCCGGAATCCTAAATTTCGATAGAGACTCCGATCTTTGATCTCGGAATCTCACGGATGTCGAGATCTACGATCGAGGGAAAAGACGCGAGGATGAGGGAAGATTTGAGGTCGCCTGAGGCACCTTTGCAGATATTCCAGCATTCCAGATGTCGAATCGACAGCATCGAGAATTCAGTTTGGGAGATATTGTATACCGATGGAGGCCTGCAGAGTCTAAGTTGTGTCCGTCCTGGGATGGTCCATGGGAGATTGTGCGTTTCCTGGGCAAGACGAGGGTTATATTAAGATTATTGAAGGATACTCGAATTGAGGGTTATGAAAGTGTCATCAACTCGAAGAAAGCCTCTAGATATGGTAGTGAAGTTGATGCTATGGTCGACTATTGGATGGAATGTTCTAGGTGTGGTAAGTGGAGAATGACCACT
Source organism: Perkinsus marinus ATCC 50983 (assembly GCF_000006405.1). Classification (NCBI taxonomy): domain Eukaryota; phylum Perkinsozoa; order Perkinsida; family Perkinsidae; genus Perkinsus; species Perkinsus marinus. The sequence goes on along the minus strand of NW_003203713.1, from coordinate 579 downwards.
AAGGAGGATTGTGAAAAGTATGCGGCAGTTGACGATGTATGTTGTCAAGATTTACATTCGTCATGTGAGGCCCCGTGTGATTGGACTATGCTTCAAGTTGTAGGAGATAATGAACAAGGGGATCGGTCTGTATCTCAGGTTGGAGCATTGCCGAAACCTTCTAAGATTCAAGTAAACAACTATTCAACTATTCTAAGTAAATCCATGATCGGTCATGGAGTGCTGATAGTGTCTGGTCTATCCAATGATGAGGTGGGATTTTCTCTTACTCACATTTTGGGAGTTGTTGAAGAAGTTGACGAATGTCAATTCTCAGCGGTTATCAATACCGGTGATGATCTTGTTACTGCTCTGATATCACCCCAGATGTGAGGTTAAATTGGTGAGCATGAGCTCGCTAGCCAAGACTAGGTAAGATTCTGGGACAGCGAATACTATATAGGCCTGTATAACTTATATGTATACAGTATAAGATTGCGGGTCTATGTGTATTAAGTTTTAACATTGGTATGAATAGTCTCTTCTAGCGGACACTCAAATGCCATGGCTATGATGAGCGCTAACTCCTCAGCCATTCCA
>NW_003204766.1:0-1508 GCF_000006405.1 Perkinsus marinus ATCC 50983 | reverse complement strand
ACTGTGCGGCGCAGACTGCGCGCGTAAAATTCACGTCTACAGGTATGACTGTGTTCTGTGACCCTTTCAGTCGGTGTACTCCAGTGACTCCTAGATAATTAACTGGGAAGTTCCTAGTGGGAACACAATCTAGACAAACACTAACAGTTTGATCATGCTGGATCACTGTTATCGATAACCCTCCAGCGGAGGGCATCCGCTCAATTGAGGACCCGATGCACGCCTCCCCGCCAGCGACCGACTTCGGCGCTCGACAATGCGCTGCTAGACTGGTATGGCCAGTGGCTAACCCTTCAGCCCAGTGGCTAACCCTTCAGCGTAGTTGCTGAAGGGACGTTGCTGCGAGGCACGGTTAAACTCCGTAGCATACACTGAGGGAGACTCATATAAGGTTCTCACGCGAGGCGTGAATGGGAATGTGTAATACTTGGTGCACAACACAGAAATTCTGGCGGAGATAAGTGAGTAGGAAGACAAGAAACAATGACATGACTGATCAATAATATAGATCAAGGGATCAAGGGACAACAATTGTGACCACTGTCACGGAATGGAACGCGGAGATTCGACCTTACGGTACCACTCGTCTCTATATCGCCTCCGGGCACGTGAGGTTCCCACACAAGGGCTCCTTATGCTGGGATAATAGAGTTCGACCTTGGGTTAGTAGAACCAGGATACCTTAGCGTCGAAGGTTCACATCAACCGTACGACCTGTGCCTTACGTCATCATTATTATCCTGCCTCGATGTACGAGCCTGCATCTTACACTTATAAGTTATAGTGCAATGCAACCGTGGCGTCGGTGCGGCACGATGTCGATCATCGGCATCGGTATCCGTTCGCCCCTGAGACGAGAGGTCTTTCAGACTCAAAGATCGCCTGGACTTCAGCCGCTGAGGCTCAGCGATATCTAGCTCGCCCTCATTTGGAGGAATGCGCCAACTCACGATGCTGGATGGGCAGAGTTGCGATGTCCTCTTGAAGACACGGGCTCACAAGGTTACAAAGCAAGGGATAGCCCGCCGTCTTGCGGAGGCGTACACGGATTTACAATCATGCATAGCGACAGTTGCCCTGTCCTCGCTGGAGGAATTCACGGGCTTATAATGCTGAATGTCGGTAGCTGCCCTGTCCTCGCTGGAGGTATATACGGCCCGTATAATACGGGCACTGCATAGAGACACTGCAATGCAGTGACTGCATACCACCCCTTTTCCGGTCCTTGCGCGGGGGTGTTACCAGATCCTGAGGACTCTACGTCTCCCGATCTCACCACTCCTTAGCATAGACAACACAAGACGGTTGGGGCCGAAAGACTTTATAGGCGGCCGTTTGCTGAACGTAGTGGACGGCGAACCCGAGAAAACTTGCTGGCACAGTTTCAGGTCGGCACTCAGATTATCCTCGTCCCCAAACTCTCCCTCGTAATCCGACTCCTCGCTGCTGTCATCTTCTACCTGACCACCATCATGTACCATTACGTACTAGCAGTAGACTCCGGTATC
>NW_003200501.1:0-1209 GCF_000006405.1 Perkinsus marinus ATCC 50983 | reverse complement strand
CCTGGCATTCAGCATTCACGAGACTACCGCTCGAAGCACTGGAAATCCGAGCTCGAGTTTGCTGAGGGCAGAACGCGTTTTCTGGGGAAATATGTGAAAAACCAAGGGAGGGTCCTCGTTCGGAATTCTGAGCAGATTCCTGGGGAAGATACAGATTTGCAAGGAAAATTCGAGTTTTCCGAGGAAAGGAAGGATCCATCCGAGTCGGATAGTTCCTTGGTCCCACAGTGGGCAATGGAACTATCTGAACTGGACGAGTTCAGATAGTTCCATTGCAGATATCGAATCAGAACACATCGTATTCTTTACTACTCGTACTTCCGACATATCAGACACTATTTCCTTCCCGATAGTGGGACTCCGACTATCGGGAAGGAAACGCTTCATCTTCGAAGAGCTTTCTCGCTTGCCCATCCTTTCTACCTAATAGCAACTTGACCTTGGATAACAGTCCGGGTTTGTCGTTTCAGCTGCGGTTCTTTGTTTTTTCTTGACAGCTTGTTGTGGGATTTCATTTGCATTACACTCATCACCCGAATAATTGCATCAATCCTATCCTCCTCGTTCTCACCTGGGTGAGAGCCTCACCATCATCCCCGCTTCCAGCGGATTCGGACTGTTAGAAGGTAATTCCCTTGTCGCGCTCCTTACTTTTCGAATCCCTTCCTTACTTTTCCCATGTACTTGTCCCAAGTTTATGGAATTCTCCTCACAAACGAAGGGTTGACATTACGACACGGATTGTGTCTCATCAAGAGCCGCACTGCGACATTACAGACAGGCTCGAAGAGTACGCAGGCATAGCGGCCCCCCTATTCATCTAATACAGCCCTTATTGGTATAGTACGCAGGCATAGCGGCCCCCCTATTCATCTAATACAGCCCTTAACGGTATAGTACGCAGGCATAGCGGCCCCCCTATTCATCTAATACATCCCTTAACGGTATAGTACGCAGGCATAGCGGCCCCCCTATTCATCTAATACAGCCCTTATTGGTATAGTACGCAGGCATAGCGGCCCCCCTATTCATCTAATACAGCCCTTATTGGTATAGTACGCAGGCATAGCGGCCCCCCTCGTCATCCAATACATCCCTTAACGGTATAGTACGCAGGCATAGCGGCCCTCCCCTATTCATCTAATACATCCCTTAACGGTATAGTACGCAGGCATAGCGGCCCCCCTATTCATCTAATACAGCCCTTAT
>NW_003211138.1:0-1176 GCF_000006405.1 Perkinsus marinus ATCC 50983 | reverse complement strand
GATTTCGTATTTTATTCAGTGTAACGATGAGTCAACAGAAATTTGGTCGGAGCGCTGTAGTGGTCCCCTCGAAGTCGGTGTGTCTGTGGGAACGGAAGGCGCTTTTGGAGACGTTGGAGAGGTTAAGTGGAACTGATGCGGTAAGGAAAGCTGAGAAAAAATTTCCGGAAAATTTTTTTATGATTTTCTGTTGGAAAAAAGAGTGAAAATTTTTTCGCTAAGTTATGGATTTAAATTTTTTTGCATTTTTTTCAGACATGTTGTGCGTCTGGCAGTGAGCTGACTCAGAGGATGTTCATAACACAGATGAGATTAAAAGGCGCGGCTTCCAGTACTGCAGCACCACAGGTCTTAAGGGAAAATTTTGTGAAAATTTATGAGAAAAAATTCGGGGAGTGGAAAATATATTTTCTTTTGCTTGATTGTATGGTATGTCGGATTAGGTTCGGGTTACTAATCATGATCAATTTGGTGCGCACTGTAAAGATTGGCGATTGCTCTGTACATTGGCGTTGGAGTTCTTCAACCCTTTTGTGGCTACTGCACCGAGGTGAGTAATATAGAGTATCTTTTGTTCATGCGTGCATACCACTCTTTTCGGAATTTTTTTCAGATGGATTGCCAAGTTCAGCATCGCTTTGTACCATCTTATTCCTGCCTTTTTCGTTGTTGCTCGGTAGGTTGATGATTTTTTTTGGTTTTTTTCTGATTTTTGTGTATTTTTTTCAGACCCTTTTATCTTGGAACGCTGTTTCTACGTGCACCAATCGACATACCTATATTGTTTCTGGTAATAATGGTGTCATTCGAAATTTCAAAGGCGGAAATTCTTTCGTGTAAACTAAGTTTCTTTTGGCAGTGAGATTTTCAATTTTTTACGGTCGGAAAAAATGAAAATTTTCCGGAAATTTTTTTACGGTAGATATATTATGTCGTCCTCAACCCATTGTCTATAAGCGAGGTTTGTTTGGCGCTCCGGAGGAGACCGGAGATCAAAAGACACTGGAAAAGGTATTGGAAAGTGTATATCGATCATCTGGGCGAGCGCTTTTTACGCATCAGGTCGTTGTTGTTTTTCGCTGTACCGCTGTATAGATTGGCATATGGGATTGGGTATCTCTATACGGGTCTTTTCCATGCTATGTTCCAAATGTGCTTCTCGTCACCGTCGATAAG
>NW_003212200.1:0-1009 GCF_000006405.1 Perkinsus marinus ATCC 50983 | reverse complement strand
CAAAGTATGTGAGAACGTGTCGAAGGCTGCGTTAACCTGCCCCCGATCTTCGGGGCAGAGGAAGCTCAGTTTTCTGAAGCAAAAAGTTTACGAAGAGCAGATCTTCGAAATAGGTTGTGAGCTTCTCGAAGCTTGTTACGCATTCTAGCGTGTGAAAACGGGGTTCTTCCGGAAAGGCTTGCTGAAGAAGTAGCTACTTCAAGAAGATTCTTAACCCTCAAGAAGTTGATGGTTTCAAGAACCCTCCTTAAAGAAGGCTTTCAAAGGCGTTTTGGGTGATATTCGGTGGTCTCATGCGTAAGGAGCTCAAGGATGCTTCTCTAAAGCAGGGTGGCTGACAAAACAATAGTTTCCATCTTTCTGTTCGAAATTTTTTTTACCTCCCAAACACAACACAATCTGCCTTCCGATTGAGATGCGTGAAGCACACGCCCGAACCAAAATTATTGGAGACTTGACTATTCTGAGGCAAATTGGAGGCTTCTTTGTGTGTTTTTCTACCAGCAGGTTGAAGGCTAGCAGCCTAGCTAACATGCAACACGACAGGAACATGTGAGTACTTCTCTGGGTGATTCCCCGAACACTTCGAGTGTTGCAAGTGGGTGACATCAGATCTACGCGTCTGCAGTTTTCAGTGCGCACTTTTCACTCGATGACAGTATTGTTCCTTCAGCCTGAAGGCTTCAGGGATAATCTGAGGACTAATAATATCTTCGGCGGTGGCTTTCTCGAGTGAAAAACGGTCCAGAAGATACTTGGAGATAGTTCGATGTCTGGGACCGATATTCAAAGTCACTAGTGCTTGTTGAATGTTGATGCAGAGAGGATATGCAACACAGTCACTGTATTAGTGCACCCTGTGTGGATTCTCAGCGTTAGTGATAGTGACTAAGTGAGGCAGAGTTGTATTACACATGAGTCAATCTCTAGAGAGTTGCCAAACTCCTAGTGCGGGAGTGCTAGAGTTTGAAGCGGCCCGGTCAACACAGCCTGCAGTGCAGGCCGAGGA
>NW_003202777.1:0-1418 GCF_000006405.1 Perkinsus marinus ATCC 50983 | reverse complement strand
AACGACACCCGATCACGCTACCGGTTCTCAAAGGAAGCTCTAGAAGCTCTAGAAGGAAGCTCTAGCGCTGAGCTTCCTCTTAGAACTTCTGAGTTAGAAACCCAGAGTTAGTTGATTCCGAGTGAACATATTGAAAAGTTTGAAGTACGGATGTGTACAAGTGCGACAAAAGATCTTCTTCCGAAATTTTATCAATGCTGTAACGTAACGGGAAATGTGCATGCATTCGAGGCGAATCTACCAGGTTCTACCGTCGTAGAGTGACGTTTTCTTCTTTTCTTGAAATTGTCACTTTCGGTTGTGGGGCGTAGCGACTATAATCTTCGTCTTGTCAAAAATGTCTGATTCAAACTCTGATTCCCTGATTCTCGAAAATACTCAGATTCAATGGAATCACCCCAAAAATCAGCCTCATGAGCAAGGCATATTGAGTAAGAGTATTAATCAGCCAAAAAATCAACTTTAGATTCTCGAATCAGCTCAGAGATCCACATGTCCTCGCGATGATCCTGATTTCTCGCTCCAGAGTAAAAAATCAGTGAATCAGGGGTTATTACTCACCATCTGATTTTTTCATCTGAGTAAATACTCTGACTCACCTGTTGCATCAGGATCCGCATACGGCCCCTGATCTTTCTGCTCAGATCAACAAAATTGGGATCATGGGACAGGATCATAGATCATTTTCGTGATCCGTAGATCACATCACCCATGATCCTCAGGATCACTGGGCCGGTATGCGGATCCTGATCCACGGATCAAGCACATGATCCAGATCACTCGTTGATCTTGACGTCTGGGCCAAATCTTTCGTGATCCGAGATGCGTGAGCCAGATCTGCGATTCTTGATCTCGATCCGTGATCTTTGATCCTGATCCTTGACCGTTAATCTCGATCCCTGAACATTGATACTGATCCGTGATCTGTGATCTGGATCTCGCGTGAACCTCATTTTTGATCCTGATCTATGATTCTTGAGAAAAAACTTGATCCGTGATCCAAAGATCAAGGGGTTGAGAAATTCTCAGACGGGTTGAGAAATTTCGTTGATCCGTGATCCATTCGGTCCCGAGGGATCACCCTCTGATCCGGATCAAATATTGGATCAAGCTTCTGATCCATCAAAAGGATCAGTTTACGGATCAGTGGTACTTTGCGTGTTAAAATGCCGTGATCCCGTAACGGGGCTTTTTTGCTACGTTACACTACTCGTGATCCGTGATCCTGATCCCTTCAAAATGCTACTACCCACTTCGTGGTACGAAGATTCACTTGTAAATGCATACTGAGGAGATTCATATATTCGCAGGCAGTCTCCGTCCATCTAAGGCTTAGATGGAGGAAGGCGGATGGAGGAATATGTCAAACTCTAAGCAATTCAAATAGACACGATGGCCGTGTAAGAAACCTAGTCATT
>NW_003200357.1:0-1034 GCF_000006405.1 Perkinsus marinus ATCC 50983 | reverse complement strand
GCACATACGTTAGACTCCTTGGTCCGTGTTTCAAGACGGGCCGGAGGCAACCGTTGGAAGCCAGCATCGCGATTACTAAGTGCGAACAATCTCAAAGCCACATCCTGGCCACTCGACGAATCGAAAAGCGCAGGGTAATGACAGTTAGAAAGCTCGTTGACCAGCAAACGCACTTCCTCACTGACCGAGTAGTGAGTATCGCAAGGAAGCAACCAATTCACAGATAGCGAACCAATTAGCATCCAAGGATTATTTCCACTCAGCCAGTGATGCTGACGACTGAAAGTAGGAAACACCACTAACATCTGCCAAACAACTGCTCAACACGACCAGGTCTGTGAATGAGTAGCAGAAGACAGGAGCGAGCAGCAATCCTACAATCAGCATATGCAACGGCGGCATCCGCTTCCTTCTCAACGATTTCAGGCACTATTTAACCCTCTTCTCAAAGTTCTTTTCACCTTTCCCTCACGGTACTTTTGTGCTATCGGTCTCGAGTATATATTTTGCTTTGGATGAAATTTACCACCCGTTTACGCTCCAATCCCAAGGAACGCGACTCGTTAGAACGCAGACCGTACGTGACAAACGGCGAACGACTCACGGGATTCTCACCCTCTATGACGCTCTTTTCCAAGAGACTTTCGTCCGCGATGCCACTGGTACTGCCTTCAAGCCACATTTCAGAACCACAAGTGATTCCGATTTGGCACTGAGCTGATCCCTGTTCATTCGCCATTACTTAGGGAATCCTAGTTAGTTTCTTTTCCTCCGCTTACTTATATGCTTAAATTCAGCGGGTAATCTCACACACATCAGGCCTTCTAATGATGACATATTGCCATGGTGCAAACCGACAAGCGTGTTATGATATATAATAATCTCGCGACCAGACTGAACGCGTGATTCAAACACTTCTCTGCATTTATCAATAGATTTGACGTAATGCGTTGAAGAGAAGAATCGCGTGATCAAGGAACACGTGATATCACCACAACACAGTCGAGTTTGCGAGTACCTCGAGAGATACTCAC
>NW_003212084.1:0-1571 GCF_000006405.1 Perkinsus marinus ATCC 50983 | reverse complement strand
CAATTTCCATTATAGCCTCATCTACTAACTCCTTCTGAAAATCAGACTTTGAACGATATACAGATATCCATGATCCTATACATGTATACATGTTGAATTTATCATTAACAATGCAGCAGAGCTTCTGACAGAACGTTCACAGCATAGTGATCTATATGTAACACACATATACCTCGCCCTGTGTCGCGCAAGTCGAGTAATATATCCTATCTATCGCTCGATTATCAGGGATCGTAGCGCTACATGGAGGGTGTGGGCGTGCGCTTTTGCAATTTTAGTAAAAGCGCGCGCCCTCAAATTTAACAGCGCAATAATTAGGTGTATTCTCCTACATTCATTCTTTTTAATACCATGTGAAGATAAGTATTGTCTCTCAGACTATTGACACCGAAGTTAATTCAGAAATTGATCCATTGTAACGCTTTATACTGTACTAACTACAAATGTGAAACGTGATGCTGCGCGATAGCGGAGCGTAGTTTTCCGTGCGGCGTCACCTCTGGTGCCCATAAGACACGGTTGGTTGATATCCTTGGAGGTTTTCGTTTGAGATGAGACTTTGCAGAATTACTTGTGTATATGATAGAAGTCTATGTGCGAAGTTTGAGGAAAATGTATCGGTGAATTAAAAAAATCGCTCCGAGTAGATGCACTTTAGACAAGATAGTTTCCGGTGGCAGAGACCACCCGCGCTCGCCCTAGACCCTCGCGGGGCCCTTCCCGCTCGGGTGAAAATTTGTGAGGTACCCCGCACAGAGCGAGCCCTCCGTTCACTCAGAAACGGATAGATACTCGCACGCCTTAGGAGACAGATTGTGCTAAGATTCGCCGATGGTAGAGCTCGCCACGAAGGACAGCATTCTACACAATACGGCTAGCGACAGGCTGAATGAAATTCGGGGACCTATTTCGTAGGACACCGTAGGGATCAGGATGTTAATGTGAGGATTTCAGGTAAGGTGAGGCTATTTCACAAGGACTTCCTCACCGCCTCGAAAACGAAATACAAGTAGTATAGAATGGCAATGAACGAACCTGGACCTGTATGACATAAGAACAGTAGCTTACGATTACACCACGCATAATCCCGACAACGTCTAGGTCAATAGGAGGTGCTCCCCAGCGTGGTTATACGGAATGAGCGCAGTAGCAGTATTATGCACACTGCACCTCCACTGTTGAAAGTACTTGCATACTCTGCAGTGCTTAGGACGTGGAACATTCTTTTGATGACATCAAATTGATGTCTGAAGAGCCTTGGAAAGAAGTGTACTGCTTCCTGTTGGAGGTACGTGCAGGACTCGGTGCATGCTACTACTCCGAGAACGAAGTTGCTCGCATAAGCGGTCTTCTCAATCTGGAGTATCGTATGCCGACAGATAGAGGAGTTGTGGATAAAGGATAAACCACTTTTGGGAACTACTGTATATGAGGACGTTTACATCAATAGGAAGCGATGGAGCAAAATTAACCTGATGTGTGTCGGTCACATTGACTATAGAATACGCTACTTGATCGCAATCGGCCGGGCTCTGGTCGCCGGATATCACCGATGATGCAACGGTATTGAG
>NW_003211388.1:0-468 GCF_000006405.1 Perkinsus marinus ATCC 50983 | reverse complement strand
CTGCTGGCTTTTTGCAAAAGTCGCACATTTTGCTAGTTCCCCCCTCCCCACCTCCTTGGACATTGTTCCACTTTTCACTTGTATTGTGAAGCACCCAATGCTAGCCCACATCACAGCCCAGTAGTTCAATAGAGAGACGAGTGAACATAGTTTATAACATTGTCCAAGGGGTGGAGGGGGATGCGCGAAATCGATGTGCACGTTTGGTCAAAGATGCTCGCGAAAGCTGCACATCAATTTCGCACATGGGCGAAATTGACTTGCAGGTGGGTATAAAAGTTGATGTAGGCCATGTGGCTCGATTTCAACCATATGGGTATGCTTCTGAGGATGGGGTGTTACAGTGGACCATATGTGGTAGGTCATTTGGAGATGTCACCAAAATGGTCTAAATCTGCGCATTCCATTTAAGTGAATTTAAGTGAAATTTAAGTGAATTTTACTTAAAATTGACCTTTTTCTTGCGCA
>NW_003208214.1:0-1748 GCF_000006405.1 Perkinsus marinus ATCC 50983 | reverse complement strand
TCTCAATCTTCCAGCTTGTGCATTCAGAGAATTCCTCTAATGAAGATTCGAGTGGATCTCATAATTTAATTACGCAAGCGTAGTTACGATTTCAAATCGTAATTACGCTTGCGAATGCACGCACTCTGCACTGCACGCATACTTGCAACGGCGAAGCAGCAACTAATCCATTATAAATTTACGATCACAACAGCATGCATGATCAACGTACTGAGAGTATGCGAGTCACAAGAGCAACGCTTCTCTAACTCGTGCAAGTGCCCCATATGAACAGAACCTCATGTTGTTGTGAGTCAGTACTCCATAGGTGTTTGAAACACTGTGTTTCACGGAATCGATAGAGTAAGTGGGCACAAGTCGCGTGTACATATTTGCACACGCTGTGGGCGGATCTACTCGAGGTCGTGATCGAATCGTCACTTGATAATTTAGGTAATTCTATTTATTGGCAATCAATCTAATTTTAATACTCCAGCTCCGGTCGACAAAACTAGATGGAGTGACAACAGTAGTCCTCAAAAGATTTCCCGAAAGACTTCGAACGCAATCGATCGTTTCACGAATGTACTCATGTGACATGAGTCATGTCAGCCACAAATGACACTCTTTCACTCCCGTGTACATGCGTGAAACGAGTCCTGAGTAATACTCATGAGTATACTCAGTGAGTATAGGCAATGGTGAGAGAGGCATTTTGAGAGGTGACAAGCAAGGTTGATTCATCATGAAGGAGCGTTGACCTTAGGGCTCCGGTATGGAGGGTCGCATCGCGCTGAAATTCTGACCGTATACGCAATAATGTCTACTGCATAATTCAAAGCTCAGAGGTCTGGATAACGGCCTAGATTCTTAACCTACTCGGCTATTAAAAACATTGCACAGTGTCAAAAATAGTCATGATGATCAGAGTGACAGTCTCAGCAATTCAATCGCTGCAGTTGTTATGACCATGATGTGTGCGACTTGAAAGCCTAACGCTGACAATACGACTTCGTTGAACAGGCATCGATGCACATTAGTCCATGAAGAATGTAACCGATGGAGAGACTCAACACCCTCCATGTCGAGATGATAATCGTCAGCGCCCCACAGCTGGCCCAAAAACGGCAACAGAAGTCAAGACCAACAACCAGTGGTTGTCAACCACATAGTCGGAGTCGAGATACCAGTCGACCATTTTGATAATATTGTGCCCTTCTCAGTACCGCCCAGATAAATGGTCAGTAGGCATACGACCGCTCCCTTCTAAATTTCGGATCACCAGCCCTCAGTGAGGACTCCTCACAGCAGGTCCCGTTGAAGTTCAACAGTTGAACAGAGACAAGTATGCATGCACACTAATTGCGCTGAGGCTGAGTCTCAGAGACTCACGCATCCAGGTTTCGTGGTATCTATAGAGATCTACGAACATAAGCCACTTCTTGCAGTGCAACTCCAATAACTGGGCGTGCAAAATACGTGATTGTAACCATCACAATGTGATGCGTCCCATTCCATCAGCCTCGTCATGCCACGCTGTGAGATTACAGTTTGTGCCCTCGTAGGACTCGGTAAAGCACTTCATCCATTCAAGTCGAATGCAAGTCGTAGCATAAACTCTCCCGTGCCCAAGATTAAGATTAATTCATGCCCTTGAGGGATTTAACACATTCTCAACGTGAGCTTCCTTGCGTGCCCTGGTTTTTCCTCTCAAGTACTTCACTGATAACTCATGGACTCTATGATGCGCCCTCTCTTGGGTACGGCCA
>NW_003207896.1:88532-89831 GCF_000006405.1 Perkinsus marinus ATCC 50983 | reverse complement strand
AATGAATATTTTTTTGTCGGAAAAAATAATAATTTCTGAAAATTTTGTACCACAATCTACACATGTTCCTCCTCCTACCCGTAATCAGGCCGCATTACAGCTACTACGAGACGAGTATAGAAAGAAAACTGCCAACGCTGCGGCATTGGCCCGGTCTATGGCGTTCGATAAGATACAACGAAACACCCCGAGAGTAATAATAGTATTATCATCATCTTCATCATCAACTTTTATTCAGCACATGAGAAAAGGGAAAAAGCAACCCGCCCAGCTCAAGTCGGTGAAAAAGATGATTCTTGCTATGCTGATCCTATTGTAGGACCACTCGTAAGAAGAGACCGCTATCACCAGCAACAAGAATGCTTTTATTATCAACATCATCTTGGCGTAAACAATGTCGAGATGTATGAGTATTGTATTATCATTTTATGGAGGTCATACCACTCCCTCAGGAACTCGCGGCGGCTCCACCAAAAACGGATCTAGATGAGCCTATCGGGAAGCTCTTCAAATCTATGGCGAACTCGTTGTTGAACAGCATCACAAAAAGAGGCTTTGTGGAGTAACTTTGCGATTCCGGAAAAATTTTATACATAATTTATTTCATACGTCTTGGCAGACACACTACGTAGTGTGAGAAAAATGCATGTGTTGGCCACAATATGAAAATTCTGAGGAAATTCGTATTAGTTTTTATACAGTTTCACTCCAAGTCTTGCGCAAATTTCGGTGTGGAAAATGGTCATCAACTACATGTGTTGGTGATGACAATATGAAAATTTTGAGGAAATTTTGGGAGAAATTTTTATTGGTTTTTATACACTTCTAGCCCAAGTCGTATGTGAACTTCTGAGCTCAGCTGAGGCAAACAAACATAAACTCCAACATTGGAGTTTCACCACCCTAGTGATATGAAAAACACTAGTGGAAAATATATTTCACGACAACTGCATATCACCGCGAATATCGCGTCTTTTTCACCGAGTTTTACGCCACTTCACGTAAAACGGGTAGTCGTAAAACTCCATCATTATCGTTCAGATTCATGCGGCCGTACTTTCGGACCAATCTGGGCAATAACGATTCTGGAAATTCCTCCAAACCGCTACGTAGAAGTTCCCTTCGGAATTTCGTCGGAAATCGTCCTCAGGCGAAAACAACTGTGGTAGCAGGTCCGTGTTTCGTTATCACGAACGATGTTGTTTTGTACAGATATTAGATCGTTTATATTCACTTTTCGACTTCAGCGACTACGGTTCGATAATCAGCAGTTTTGATTTCGTATCAATTGTTGAACTC
>NW_003207896.1:86631-88432 GCF_000006405.1 Perkinsus marinus ATCC 50983 | reverse complement strand
GACGCATGCAAATGATGTTACTACCCTACACATGGTGTCGTGTTGGGTAGTATATGATTGCTTTCTTCAGCTGAGGAGTTAAGTCCATGAGTAGAGGTGTACAGAAACCAACAAGAAATTTCATCATAAATTTCATGTAGTCATCACCAACACATGTGCGTATTTACCAACACTAGTAGAGCGCTTCAATTCTCACCATATTATGAGTTCTATCAGATCGTTTGATTTACGGTAGTGATTGACATAGTTGGATTCATCAGAGCAAATGTTGGGAATGCCTCACATTATCATTATGTATACGGTTGTGTACCGTAAACAGTACAGTGGAGTTTCACCCTAGTGATATGAAGAACATATTTCACGACTACTGCATAGCGCCAATATCGGGTTTTCACCGAGTATTACGCCACTTCACGTTAAACGGGTCGTGAAACTCCAGTACATACTATACGCAATACACCAACATACGTAACGAAAGTGAAGACACATTTTGTAAACGATATAATCAGCCGCTTTCACTGAATTCACGAATCCATCCGAGGCGCCATTTTTCCACTCATGAGAGTTGAGTATTCTCACTATGGTCGGAATCGTTTTCTTGGTAACCTTCAGGAATTTTCACTTCACTTCTATCAGGAACTGGGATGTGTTTTTAGTCTTCAAATTGCCAACATACGATAGAGAGTCGTAGCGAAAGTTTCCCTACAGTCCGATACCTTTACTGATGTGAGTTGCGTTGAAGGGCGAGCAATAGTTAATTAATGTGGTGATCTGTGGTTGCGTTGATCGCTATTACGCATGCCTCTTCACGACGGTCGTATTTTAGTAAGGAGTTAACATTCTGCCCCAGCCGACTCGTTTGGTTGAAGTGTTACATCACACTCTTGGTTTGCAATTGTCACTCATCATTCATCCGCTATAAACGATGATCTACAAAATGGTCACTGACAACACGACGATTTATAACAGGAAGGGAAGCATTCAACTCTCAAGTCGTCGAGATTTAGTCTCATTTTCGCTGTAGTCATCCACAGCCGCACTCCGTTTCGTCGCGGGATGCTGTGAGCACACCATAACATGACGAATCAGCTTCGTGAAGTGACCACCAAAATTGTGACCACATACGTTACATAGTAGATCATCACGTAAATGTGTCTCTCGACTTGAGATGGAGTGCAGATTCCCTGATGAATAAAAACATATGAATTTGTGAAAGAAAGTTGACAATGTGTTTTTCACGCACGATTATGTCCACGATGAACAATCGCGCATTTCCAAAGCTCACCATCGCGTTGTAATATCTCCTCCGCTTCGCTCAGCTCAACAAAGAACGGAGTGTTGAAGGAATTCCAATGCTTTTTGTGTTTAATTCGCGAACTTCTCATATCACTGGAGATAACGTGAACGTGGAAGGGCTCGAGACTGGGTACGGCGTGAATGCCAACTTTAAAATTCAACTCTTTCAAATTCTCTTGTTTGTGTAGTTCTCCGACGAGCCATGTAGCATACTCACGAACTTCACGGAGGAATGGTAATCCGAACTCACCAGATCTGCGAGAAAAATACAAATTCACGAGTCCATGTAGAGCAGACGATATAACACGTGTAAAAACGTCACAAAACCCACAAATTTCAGGTATGAATCATCTCATCTCGAGTGAACAACTGCACCTATTTAATTAATGCGATATTATTAGAAAATGAACTATCTCAAAATTCGTGAGCGGAGCGAAGCGTTTCACGATGTGCATCAATTGGCAGTGAACTCACCTGGTTAATTGCTGTGGTGACTTGAGCTTCT
>NW_003207896.1:59062-86531 GCF_000006405.1 Perkinsus marinus ATCC 50983 | reverse complement strand
ACTCTATTGGAGTTTCACTATCCTAGTGATATGAAAAAAACTAGTGAAAAATATATTCATATCACCGCAAATATCTCGTTTTTCACAAAGTATTACGTCACCTTGCGTGAAACGGGTGAAACTCCATTGTAAACAGTTTATGTGAATTTGGTATATGAAAATGTGTGTTATTTTGCGATATTAATAAAAATCGATCTGAGACTATATCGCATAAACAATGTAAACATTGCTAAGAAAGAGTAACATTTCGAGACAAGTTGTTCACTATCGTTAACCCTAGAATTGAAAACGCAAATTTTTCAGATTCACATAGTATCAAATTCGCATGTTACTTGAAAGGCTAGTAAGAACCGCTGAATGAACTCTTTCTGTTGCATACTGTGATGGGCGGCGCAACTCTACTGAGTGTTGTGCCAGTGGCTAGACCATTGTGCCACGTTGTTTCCTTGTACCCCAATTTTCGGTCCGAATACAATTGTCCCTGCGTGCTAAGGTGCTGCAAAGCTAGAGCTAGTAGTAGCTCATACGTAGTTCGTAATCATAGTTGTAACGTAACGTATTCTGATACGTTCTACTCTATTGTACGCCCGCTCTCGTACAAGGCTATCTCTGCTCACTTGTCGTGTATTGAGTTCTATTATTGGGAGGTTACTATTCCTACAAGAGCATCTTATTGGAATTTCTAAGACTATGATATAACTGCCAACTCCCTGAAGAAATCTCTCTCACTAGTGTAGTGATTAATGCAAGTCCTAGTGCATGAGTATCAGTCTGTAATCATTTCAGCATTCGCTTGTCTCATTCTCAGTCGACGCGTGGTCACGCACCCGCTTCAATCCTCTCCCCTACATATTGAGTTCAACGGCAGTGCTCTCAGTATAATACCTGTGTACTCGGTGCAAATATAAATAATAATACTTTATAATTCATAATGTCATCACTAGGTGGAACGTACCTCTTTTCTCTGGATGGATTGCAAATTGCTCCTTAAACTTAAGCAACGCCTTCAGTATACCTTGAGTAACTCCTAAAGTTAAGGCGCCTTAACGTGCTTACTTGAGTAGTGAAATAGGATGTCCTAATTACTCAAGGTATACTTGAAGCGTTACTTACGTTTAAGGTGCAATTTGCTCCTATGAAACAGGCCCTATACCTTGAGTAACTCCTTAATTTAAGGCGCCTTAAATTAAGTATCCTTGTGCACCAGGCCCATAGTCCTAGTTTGTGGCGCAGAAGAGGAACGTTAAGTCTTCCTTAATGAGTTCATGTTTACTAGTTTCACCCTGTAACTTTATAACACTCGAAAAGGAGATGAAGTGTGAATAATAACATAGCGATATACGTACTAGTAGAGTTCAGATATCAATCAAGACTAACGCGCAATAAATAAACTTAACATACCGCACGTTGTTCAATATACAAGGCTGTGTGGGATGCCGCTTGTGAGGAAGTGTTGTACACAAGCGTCTCCTGTAATTTTAGATTCTTGTGATACTTATCTCCCATGCTAGCCTAGCGTATACTTTATGACTACTGTATTGATCCTAAGTGATGAACCACTTGTTAATAACTCTTGTTGAGTTATCTCATCCTAACACTGTTGGAAACGCTCTCAGAATCGCTCAGAAGCTCCTTTGAACGCGCTTCTGGAAACATTTCTGATGACAATGGTAGCTGACGTCTAGCCTAGCTATTCTACCACCTTCACTTGATAATTTCTATAAGTAAAGCTTCCCATAAGCTGGTTCTACTTGTTTTATCAATCCTTGAAGCTCAGGGACACTGGGATATGTGTATCGCGAGCATCAATGGCGCTCGCCACAGTACTCTCACTTAGTTTACTGTTGATGAAACTATTATGCATAAATCTGCTTGCCCAAATGTGTAGGATTGACGATGATTAAGATTCGCCACTTACCTGGTTGTGTTATCTGACATGATGACTCCTTTGGGAATGGGAAACAACAAACGCTTCTCAAATTCAATATCGGTCTATTAAGAGTTTAGCCACGCTACGATTCCACACAGAGATTTCGTCACTCGCCAGGAAATTATATTACTTTTGTAGGAATGCACTGGGGTGAGGTTCAGTAGACTTTTTCTGAGTTCCAAGACCGCGTTTACATGTGATATCTAATCCTAGATGAGCTCTTGAAGGTCTATTGAACACGGCGCACATAATATTTCAGTGTAATAAAATTGTTATTAACGTAGTGCTAGCCTTATTCGCGTTTTCCTATATAATTCTTCTACTCGAACAAACATACATAGGAGTGATTGCTATTGGTTTTTGTTGTAGATCCCCGCCCATAGAAACTATGAATAGGTAGTCGAGCAGAGCATCATCGTTTCTGTCGGTGGAATGGGTAAATCTTTCCTTTTCGTTGTGCATGTTCTGTACAGCAAGTGGCCATTCACGAGAGTTCTCAGTTTATTGGAGTTTTACGCGAAGTGGCGTAAAACTCGGTGAAAAACGCGACATTTACGCCGTGCAGTATTGCTTTTCACTAGTGTTTTTTTCATATCACTAGGGTCGTGAAACTCTGATGAATAGTATTTGTTTTTAGTATTGTTATATTACTCTCGCGTTTATATACTCATAATGACTTCCTGGTTCGACAACAAGACCTTCAGAAACCTCAAGGAAAAGGTAACTACAGCGGCTTCGATTAGTTGTGAATTCCTCACTGATGAAATCTAATAAAAATTATTAATAACGTTCCATTAGAGTTTCACCCTAGTGTTATGATAAACACTAGTGAAAAACATATTTTACGACCACTGCATATAGCCGCGAATTTTACCGAGTTTTACGCCACTTCACGTAAAGCAGGTGAAACTCCATTGTTATGGAAAACACTAGTGAAAAACATATTTCACGTCGTATCGCGAATATCCGCGGTGTTTTCTTTATCACAGTAAAACGGGTGAAACTCCATTGTAAATTACAACATGTGCTATGATATTTCTGTGTATCGTACTGGATTGGCGTAATACTCCATGTGAAAAACGCGATATGGAGTGAATTGAAAACACTTGGCGAATCACCCTATATCACGGGAAATACATACCACGTGTTTTACGCGTTATTCACTGCTCACATGCGTTTTTCGGAAAGAGAAATGTTAGTGTTTTTCATATCACTAGAGTGGTTAAAACGTAGACTTATATTGGAGTTTCACAACCCGTTTTACGTGAAGTGGCGTAATACTCTGTGAAAACCCCGATATGCAGTAGTCGTGAAATATATTTTTCTCCAGTGCTTTTCATATCACTAGGGAGGTGAAACTCAACTGTGTATGTTTTACTTCAGATGTTCGGCGTGAAGGAGTTCAGCGAAGATCCCTTGACAACAGACCGGAAAGATTTGATAGACTACAACTCGAAACTGTTGGTAAATTTTTCCGCAATTTTCGCCCAAATTTTACATTTTTTTTCTCAGCAACTTTCTTCAGAGGTTGATCATTTAATCACAGATCAACACAGAATGAATGCTAAATACATCAACATCGCACGATTCGTTCGAGAGGCGGCTGATCCGAAGAGTTCTACTGCTACTGAATCCACAACTGCAGCACAGGTTTGGTTTTTTCACTAAAATTTGTGAAAATTTTTGACAATTTTTTTCAGGGAATTTCCCCGGCATTCGCGTTGTTCTCACAACAAATGTCGCAGTATAATCACAGCGGTGAAAATTCTCTTGGTGCGATCGAAAAAGCGAAGACTAAGATCGATCGACTTGATAGCAGAATCAAAACATTGAGAGTAATAAGCTCAAGTGTTGGAGTAGGAATATATGTTTGCTCTCCTCACCTCAGCTCAGAGAGTAAACATAAAAATTTAGAAAAGTAGAAGTGTACAGAAACTAATAAGAAACTCCTAAATTTCCTCCCAGAAATTCTCATATTTTCATCACCAACACATGTAGTTGATGACCATGTATATATTTTACCGCACAATGAATAATTGATACACATAATGGAGTTTTACCCGTTCTACGTGAAGTGGTGTAATACTCTGTGAAAAAGGCGCGATATTCGCGGTGATATGCAGTAGTCGTAAAATACTTTTTTCACTAATGTTTTTCATATCACCGGTGAACCTTCATTTATTTTCACAAGTGTGTTTTCAGGCCGATCTGACTGACCGCGATCGAGCACACGCGCTATTGACACATTATGAAGTGAAAACCACAGGTCTGCAGAAAAAATATCAAGAAAAAGTGGAAAATGGAAACAAATCCGAGGTGGCTAAGGAGAATCTAGATAGAGTAAGTATGCAGTGTTGGAGGAATATATGTTTGCTTTACTCACCTGAGGGGAAGAGTTTTCTCAAGAATTATAAGAGTTGGGGTAGAAGTGTACAGAAATCAACAAGAATTTTTCGGAATTTTCGCAGAATTTTCGCAGAATTTTCATATTATCACCAACACATGTAGTTGATGACCATGTGAATATTTTCCCACTCCGAAATTTACGCACGACTTGGAGTGAAAATGTATAAAGACAAATAAGAATTTCCTCCAAAATTTCCTCCCAGAATTTTCACCAATATATGTAGTTGACCGCCATGTACAGATTTTTCCCCCGAAATAGAATTGATTTTTGATCAGAATTTGGTAAAGTTTAGAGAAGCTCAGGAGAACTGTGACCGTCTTGATAGAAGTGTTAAAAAGGATATCACAAATATTCTTGGCAACAGGCAGAATGATGTTGGGGAGATCGTTGAAGCGGTAGGAAATAATACAGCGTTCATTGGTTTTTTTTATTTCACTTGCAAAAAACGCATGTGAGCAGTGAATAACGCGTGAACCCGTCGTGTATTTCACGGTGTTTTTAATTTACTTCGTATCGCGTTTTTTCACGTGGAAAATTACGCCACTTCACGAAAAATGGGTTGTGAAACTTTGATATTATGTTGTATATATTACTATTAGTATCAAAATGCAGTATTAT
The DNA here is from genome assembly GCF_000006405.1 of Perkinsus marinus ATCC 50983. NCBI lineage: Eukaryota > Perkinsozoa > Perkinsida > Perkinsidae > Perkinsus > Perkinsus marinus. The sequence continues at coordinate 81,576 of NW_003207896.1, read as the reverse complement.
TATATATATGCATTTTCTCGAGCATTTCGCAGGCCAAGTGAATTCACAAAGATTTTCACTCAAAGTTTGATTGAATTTTCTACTAATTTCAGTTGTCTCGATATTTCGCATCGACAGTAACGCAAAACGAAGGTTGTGTCGAAGCGCTAACACAGTCTATACCAAATATGGTGGCGAAGCTCTCGATACCTTCTACCTTGACAACACTAGAGGCTACTCCCGTGGTTAAGGCAAGTGCTGTTGTTATTCCGAAAGTGAAAACACCAGAAAGTGCAATAACTCAGAAAGGAGTAGAACTATCTACGGAGGAGTAAGGGGGGAGTGTGCGTTCTCGCTCGCCCTGATACGCTTATGAGTTTGAGTATTATAAAATTATAAAGCTATGGGCATCAGCGTCGTTGACTAGGTGCATTGGTGACAATATTAAAAATCTGAAGATATCTGAGGAAGTTCGTTTGTTGGAGTTTATCCTGTTTCACGTGATATTCGCGGTGATATGCAGTAGTCGTGAAATATATTTTCTCACTAGTGTGTTTTTGCATATCACTAAGGTGAAACTCAATGGCACTGTGCTCTGTGGCATTCTAATATCAATTTAATTTTTATTGCTTGTCAACGTTCTTTAGTAGCTTTGGGAACTCCTGAACTCAGCTGAAATTCCAACACGGATGAGAATACTACTATGAAAATTATAATTTTTGAAATGATCGATTTGTGGCATTCATAGGCATGCAACTGAGCCGCTGCTCCCGCGTGATGACACTCCCGAAACAAAATATGCAAACGAAGTCCGCACTGCACCGGTGAGCGGGCTTGGGTATGGCGACTAAGTCTTCGATGCGATGTAGCTCGGTGGAATTATAATACTACACGCAGGAATGTGATTTATAGGGTGTGGGATTCGATCCTGGGTGTTATGGATGATGGGTTGGAGTCTTAACCTACTGAGCTAGAGAGAGGTTTTTTTCGTAGAAATGCCGAATTCTTTGTCTGGTGTGCTAACTCCAAATCGTCGAATGTCAATATTCTTAGAATGAGCAATAATTTCGTTCGTCGTCGTCGAAGTCGCCTTACTTTTTGAATCAGAAATAGTGACATGCACGCACGCACATATGAGCTCCGTAATAACTATTTCAAATATTCTTGAATTTAGAGGAATATCTCAAGTATGCGAATCTGTGAATTGACGTCGGAAATGATATCTTTAATTTTCTAGGTGAGAATTGAGGGCGAAGCTAATGCGTATGTGAGCACTTTCGAAGAGCATGTACGCAAACCGAAAGGAGCTGGAGTTATTGGGAGTTCACCCGAAAGCTATTCTCAGCTTCAGTGATTTACCTATAGTGGAATCGTCCGAGTTTGAGGATTTTGTACGACCGTGGTTTCATTTCTGTTGTTGTTGTTGATAACGGTCTCCAGTGTTGTAGATTGCTATCTGCTTTGCGTTAGTGAAATCAACTGTGGAATTAGGGTAGATGGAATAGGGCTAGCCGGCACAAACAGCAGTGTGGGGGGGGGATATGCACATGGTCAACTACATGTTTTGGTGATTACCATATCGAAATACCGAGGAATTTTTGCGTGAATTCATGTGTAAATTTTCATAGCATAGTGAGGAAACTACTGAGTTCAGCTGAGAGAAGTTCACATATGCTGCAACAGTAGCTTCCTTTGTGAGTATATAAGGCAACACATGTGGCACCGAAGGAGTGTGAGAATCTATACTTCCTGAACTGAGCTCGTAAGGTTTTTCACCTTTGTTATGAAAATCCACACCGTTTTGGGTAGAAGTGTAAACGATAATTTGCCGAAATTTCCTCCGAGAATTTCCATATTTTCAGCAACATATGCGGTATTCAACACAATTGGCTGTCCCATTATTCAGCCGTCCCACTACTGAGCTAAGCTGTGATTCTTCTGTTAGTCTATCCTAAGCTACCCTCCTCCCACATAATACGGATATCTTTCGTGTTGAGTTGATGTTCCACATATGTAGTTGACCATGTGCATATACTCGAGTATACGTGTGAGGCCGCTGCGCCTCTACGCGATATCGCGGAGTGCATACACGTCATACTTGGTGTTAAGTTGTTGACTGTCAGAAGCAGACGAATGAAGTCTCTTTTGTGATCAGCAGAAATGCAACAACTGAAGTATAACAAATTCAGAATAGACTTTTGAGGGAGATCATAGATTCAACCTTAACATAGCAATGATATGCACCCAGCATTGGTGCAGCGTATGGGGGCTCCAATTGAACTGTAACGGCCCTGGAGCTCGTAGCGCGAGGTTCCTATCATGTGATGAGTGATAATTCACTCGTCAACGGCTAGTGCAGAGTGTAGAAAAGCCGAACATGGTCAGCTACATGTGTTTGAGGAATTACTACTTGTTTTTGATTTACTACTAGGAATTACACACTAGTTGTGTGAGAATTACTTGTTGGTGTTTGTACATTTCTACCCGAATTAGCTTTGGGAATTCCTGAGCTCAGCTGATGAAAGCAAACAGATATTCCTACTCCAACACTGATAGCGACAGAAGTCTTCTAATCTTTGTTTAGTATTTTCCAATTCAGTCGAAATTAGAATTTTGTGTTATTCAACGTGACAAGAAGGGTTCTCCATTTTTGCAGTGATGACCCTATTTGAAGGTGAACATTTTTAGCAGTGCTCTTAGAAATGGTGAAGACCTCTATAGTGTCTTGGTCAACTGGAAGGCTCCTTCAGTCGGATGCTATACTGTTTTATGAAGGTCGATGGCTAAATGATATGTGTATTCTCTACTATTTCGATGTGATCTTAAATGAGAAGTATAGCAAACATTCCGGATGGGACCAAGTCTTGTTGCTTGACCCGTGCACTGCTTTCGCCATCCGATTCGAAGAGGACGAAGACGACTTAGCCCAACTCATTGATGGTCTCAAACTTGCACAGAGGCGGTGCCTTATTGTCCCAATTAACGACAGCGATGACCCGACGTTACCGTGTGGGGGTTCGCACTGGTCTCTATTAGTTCTATCTCGTACCGCTCCATCGAAGCCCTGGGCGGGTGTGTACTACGACTCGGCTCCTGGGCGAGAGATGCCAGGGTGGGTGAATTCTGTTGGTAGGAAACTCACTGGTGTTGGTGATATTCAGACCACTGTTGGTGAGTGCAGCAAACAGACCAACTGCAGCGATTGTGGCATGTATGTTCTTGAGTTTGCTGAGAGAGTTCTCCGGATGTTTCTGGAAGACGTTGAAATGAGTCTACTCGACATCACTACTAATCTCATATCGGCTTTACGTAAATCAGTGCTTGCAAGCATTCGTAAGAATAATCAAGTATTTCTTTGAATGACATTTTCTATTTACGTTTGTTGCGTTAATAGCCAACTCATGACGATTCCCAACCGACAACCTATTCGAACCCGGAAGTAAATGAAGTCTTCATCCGTTAAGGATTAAGAACTGGAGTCCCATCGGGGTTCTCCAATATTTCCACTTGATGAATATTTCCCCTTTGATTCTCTCGAGGGCATTCGACTTCCAATTCCAAAGACGTCCTTAATCTGTATGGATGAAATTTGTTGTGGGGAAAGGCCCCCCTGGGACCTAGTGGTCCACATTGCCGACATAGCGCTTCGTGATGGGACGTCGGAAACTGTCCGAACTCAACAAAAGGAGAACTCAGCCCATGACAATACATCAGAATTCGAGCAATGATAGAATGGGCGAGAAGGAGCTCATTCAGTCTTGTGGCCGAAAAGGTCGTCAAAAGTTTTCACAACGAAGGGATCAGGTGTAGAAGGCATCGGCATCTGTTTCGGAGGGCTAATGTGTGGTAAATTGGCAGCAGGAGGAGAATAAAAGTCGTAAACATATCCCTCGTATACGATGTATTTGCCTTCATCATGCGCCGATTTCCCTGAAAAAAACTCGGAGTTCGCGCGGAAATATTCTCCCACCGTGGGGAAGGAAACCCAATCTCTCGTAGAGAATCTTGGCACCGACATTCGAGGGATCCACTAGTAGAAACACCCCGATGATTTCAGGCCACCCCGTCTTGATCTGCCAAAGAGGAGGTCGGTCACACAGGAACCTCAAAATGTATGCAGAGTTTAGATTACATATGCGAATAGTTTTGTCAACAATTTTGTCGCCACTCCCTTCCTCTGCCAGTCTTTCCTCACTTCTACACCGTCAATGTACACCCACTTTCCGTAACCAGATTTGGCTATAGTAGCATACTCGACATTAGCGACCACGATCTGAAATACACATGGCTCTTCTGGTGGAAAAATACTCATTCAAGCTTCAGTCATGATCCTCCACCACATCTCACCTCGCCCTGCTTGTCCAGAGGATCTACTGCAACGAAATCAGCGGAGTCATCAGTTAACCGTTCAGGTCTGGGGATAACATCACTTGGGAGTGCACATCGATAATCGAGGTTGGCGGAGTCGGGGCTGATGGACGCCAATACCGGGCCGTTTGTGGTAAGGACCCATTGAAGGAGTCTCACGAAGAGCATATAGGATATGTAGCTTCGCATCGTCTTACAAAAACTAGTACGTGATGAGGTGGAGCCATCCAAAGCACGAGAATTCATTCGGAATCCACAGTGCGCTCGGAAAAAGACGTTACTTCGAGCGGCAATGTACTTGGAATTTCCGTACTCGACATGAATGAATCAAATAGCACTCAAGGACTAGCTTGGTGTTCCAGTAGGCACTCGGACAGTAGTTCATGCGCATGTGGGAGCTGACCACAACTCGAGTCGAGAACTTTTGAGGATTAGAGCTCATTTAAGAGCCGCAATCATTGGGGAGTGCTACCCTCGTAGTCGATACCCGATCGGAATGATAGCTGTAACCTCTCGTGTCACCACAGTGCACATACCACCTCGTCGGAACCGCGGCCAACTGTCAAATATCATCATTTCATACGGACCAAGACTGTGAACGATGAACTAAAACACCATATGTAGCTCAATTATCGGACGCGCGCTAATATTGTCGTGGTTATCGATACACGCGATACACGATATGAGTCTGAGCATAATCTTTTCCACTTACAGAAGGCTCACATTGACGTTTTGTATACACCTCTACTCCTCTGGATTCAATTCTACTACAACTCATACCTCGACAATACCAAAAGCACATACCAAACTCCCTACATTTTTTAAATTCAAAAGGCCGCTGCTCGATGAAGGAACACAATTGAAATCCCCTGGTAGCCACGATACACCTCAACTACTAGATGCATCCACTAATCCCTGTATATTGAATATATCAACTCGAAACCGTAAGTGCCTCATGGTAGACTGATGATGAAACTAGGAAATAATAAAAAACGACTACTACTTTCAAAGTTTAAATAGGGCAGTAGTATCATGGGTCGCGGGAGCAAACATCTCGGGCTCCTTCGCCACGAAATCTTCGGTGTACAGCGGCTTGCCAAATTGATGAGTGCACAATGTGAGAAAATCATTCATATACACAGTCCACGGACCGTGCGTCGTCGCCTCAAAGCCACTGGGATTGATTCCCTCGTGGAATATGAAGTATTTCGGTTTCAGCTGCCGAATTTTTTGGAAGAACTCATCGTACTGAGCTGGGGGGAGAAGGTTCAAACACTGTTCCGTGAAGATGATATCGAGAGCAGGGTCTCCACGGAGGGAATAGTCATAACCTTTAATTTGTTGAACCTAGGAAAGAAAACGATGCCAGTTCCAAGTAGAGGAAACTTTGATTAGATCCTCGTAGGGCGAAGGCACAAGAAGACACGGATGCAATATGCACATGGTCATCAACTACATGTGAAAACTCTATGGGAAAATTTATGGAAATTGTTGTTGGTTTCTGAATACTCCTTTGGAAAGGAGTCCTTTCCGAACTTGTATAATTAGTGAGGAAAAGGAAGGGAACATATTCCTACTCCACCACTGTACAAGAGCGTCGTTCATCACAGTTTACTTCCGCGAAAATTCAACGTCTAAGCGGACCCATGAATGATGGCTTACATTAAAACTATGGTTTTCATTGGCAAGTTGAACACTCTTCGCATTGAGATCAACACCATATAAAAAGTCTGGGTTAGCTCCCTCGACTTTAAGAGCGTCAAGAACGCTACCTGCACCACAGCCAATCTCGAGTATCTGCAAACGAACACGGTGAGGGAGGGAATATACTACATGGTCATCAACCACATATGTTGAGATTAAAATTGATGAAAATTCTGGAAAAAATTGGGAAAATTTCCTCCTATTGATGCACATTTCTACCAGAATTCGGGATATGCTGAGCTGAGGAAAGCAAACATATATTCCACCAACACTTGACAAACAAGTTGCTGCTCGGAAACGTGTCGTAATATATTATCGAAATGGAGCTCACCTTAACCTCATTTAACTTCTTTCCCCCCATGTCCTTCAGTGCTGCCTCAATTGCTGGCATTAAAATGTTTCTAACAGGAACGCCAAGGATCTCCATATGCTCGGCATCAGCATCTACCATGAAGGACTCAACAACAACAATACACGATGGGAGGAATCAAACTCACCCTTGGCAAAGACAGCCGAATGAGTGGCGTACTCATCTCCGAACTCATTCGTCCAAGTTGCCATTTTATTCCCTCCAAAAGTTATGAATAAAACTACCAAAACCGTCCTTACTCGTGATGGGAACAGCACGGCTAGGCTAGCAAATTGTAACAGTCCATCTGATGTCCCTTGTTGTTGATACTGTTGTGTTCCTTGTTCACACGGCGCAACACCAGGCATGGACGGAAAAGCACCAAAATGATAATGATACTACCATAACACTTTCCTCAAAGACTCCAATGGAAGAACAGAACGACTACTGGTAAGCCTACAACGTTAACTTAACATTGTTAAGGGTCGGTTGGTACAACGCGAGTCGCCGCTTTCATCACGTCACGTATACGCAACCAAGGCTTACAAAGGTAATCAATCGCCATTCACTCGCATAGACAACACAAACGAGTATCTCGTCTTTGACACAAACATGATCATCATGGCAGAGCACATGGAAGAACAACTCGCTAAGAGTCAATCGTTCAGTTAATGCCGAGTCTGAACAAGTCTGTATAATATGGATCCGTCATCAAAGACTTCAGGCTGGGCAGCTCCATCTCGAATGGCGGTAAGTCAGTGGTTAGATTCGCAACAGCAGCAGCAGCAGCAGCCGATCCGCTCATATTGAAAGCATAGCACTCCCAACCACGCGTCGTACCTGGCTCATTTACAAAATAGCAAAGGAGCAAATAGCAAAAAAGTGCCAATTAGCTGGAATGTATATTTTCTGCGGCTTTTGCTGTTGTGCTAGTGTGTAAAAACGCTATGGCTGATATACAAAGGAGCAAAGTAGCAAAATTCACTTTACAAATACGCAAATTTGCTGTTTTGTATAACAGAAACTGCTCGAATGAATATCGTTTGCTTGTTTATATTTCAGAAATTTGCTACAATATACAAAAGTTGCTGCTATGTGAAGTGCTACTATGTAACAAAATTGAGCAATATTGCTCAAAAAAGGGGCAAACCAATGAATTGCCCCTTCTGCTATTGAGCAAATTGCTACTTTTCAGAGGAGCAATTTGCCGCTTTACGAATGGGCAACCCCGCAATGGAGCAAATTTTTGCTGTTTTATAATCGGAAGAAGAAATTGAAATTTCGCACGCGAGAGTCGAACCTTGGTGGGTTGTTGGTGATTGTGTTGAGCATTGCATTATAGTTCCGAAGTCTCTGAGTGGTGACTATTTCGCAAAGTTCTTTGGTTCTGTCGATATAGATAAGTATAGTTGCAGCACTGGGAGGATGATGGATGGACTATTGTAAGTGGTAGTAGGTCGTTAGTAAAGACTTAGATTCGTTAAGGGTTCGTTGGATTTTCATATTTTCCACATCATTGCAATCCGCACATGGTCACAGAAGGACGAGGGAGCGGATTTGTGTTTAGATGGTAGTTCGTATTGGGCGGAATCACTCGTACTGAGTGATCCGAGATCACTTATTTGGATCAACACGGATCACTCATCTGCAGTGCAGTGCTGTATTGCAGGCACCCCAGTGGTGCCCATGCGAGATGTCGTGACTTTCATACACGCATCCTGATCCTTACATGGCCTATTATGCTCTTCCGTAGTCTGAGCAAATACTGGTCATTGCAGAAAGATGCCCCTCGCGAACGAGACTATCGAGGAAAGAGGCAGGCTGGCTTAGCAGTGCTAAGTTAGCACTCCGCATCTACCCGGTGCTGAACAAGTTCTCCCGAGGTACCAGATGTGAGGAGATAATGCGAAAGTACTCGCCTAACAACAATGCTATTTCATTGGTGGAGGAGTATGAGAGCCACGCGGCAAAAGAATTGCAGCAGAAGCGGTCGAAAGAGGACGAGCGTGAGGAATCGAAGTAGTTTCTCCCATCACTGGAGACTGGCGACCATGTACGCACTCGCAGTAAGGTAGGCACCTCCGTGCCACTGAGTCAGTGGTGCCCAGCTGTTGTAGTTGCTACAAGTAGCTGTCTCGGTGATTGGTAGAGCAAAATTTGGACGTTTCTCAATATGCTTCTCTTGTAGCCCTTAATAGTATCTCTATGAAGGCCCTCTAGTGGTGCCCGGGAGTGAATATTGTGTGCGGAGGGCTGTAGAGTTCATAATCAGTAATTTAGTCCGTGTTGCGTTTCCCCTGTACAATCCTTCGGCATCTCTGCGAAGTCCATACCAATAGCTCCACGAAGACGATCCGATGAGTGCCACTGCCCATGAGTGAATGTTTCTCGTGTAGAATGTCAAAGTTGCCCGTAATACTTACGTAATGCCTACTTTAGGGTTTAACTTCTGGGTATTGTTGAGTCGTCAATACGTACAATCGTACCAAACCATGAGACACAACTGATACGATGCTAAAAGAGAGAGGATACTCGAAGATGGGACTCACTTTAACTGTTATCTCATCTGATTCAATCGCGACATGCAAGAGCAATCATGTGTTTGGTATTCAGCATTGATCATCACTCGCGCTGTCTTCGGAGTGAATGATATATCTCACTAGAGTGCTATCACGCTTTGACCCGATACTAAGTGACTCACTTGAAGTGAGACACAAAGTGTGACACCTTTGATAGATAAGATACTTAGTAAGTGCACAGGGCATGAACATGTTCTGGAGCGTAAGATATAAGGCGTAATACCGTAATCGAACGAGAAACGCTATCCCATAACTATGTTTGCTCGATTGTATATTGCTCGTACGAATAATGCAAAATGACAAGTTTGCTAATAACGCTAACAGAGACGCAGTTTGAGCGAGTGAGCAAAACGCTAGTATATATTCCCGCAGGGCGTAAGTTACAAGAGAGCAAATAGCCAAAACATAAAAGTAGCGCAGCATTGTCACATACCGACAACTGCCAATTTGTATATTTCATGCAGGAACATCACACAAGAGCAAACCTTAAAAGGTGCCAGATTATATTATTACAACGCGAAACATATTAAACAGCAAATGAGCACAACTTGCCAGAATAACGAAAATGTGCGGGCGAAGCACATTTGGGCAAAAGTGCCAGGGTGTAAAACATTCCGGGGTAATATACAATGCAGCAAAAAAAGAGCAAAAAAGGGCGACTTGCTGGAAAACACTTTCGAATTTGCTAGTTTCAACATTTGGTTGCTAAAACCTATACCAGAAATTGCTAGGTTGTAAATGTGGTTGCTACTTTGTAACTGAGAAAGCAGCACATACAAAAGAGCAAAAAAGTGAGACTGTCAGGAATTATAGCATTTGGCAAACCCGCAATATTGGCAAAAAGTTGCGATTGCCGGATTGTATTACACCGTCGTACCTGAGAGGAGCCAACTTCAACTACCAACAAGAATCTCTTTAGTTTGTGGACATCTTACCTTTGTAGACAAAACCAATTTTCTGATAGAGATCCGCTGCATGGGAATTCGTATAGTCGACTCCTAGCAATGCGCCACGGACATTGGGCCACCCCAGTTTGAGCTGAACAAGGGTAATGTGTTGATGAGAAGGACCATGATAGGAGTTACGTATCCGAGAAAGCGTGTGATCATTCGCGTTGCAACTCCCCTCCTTCTCCATCTCTCCTCGACATACACATCATCGATATATACCCATCTTGAGCGTCTTTGACAACTAACGTCGCCATATGCCAAATACGCAACGACATTCTGTATGAACATCATAATGAGCGATAACGGCGAGTGTCATTGATTCCCACCTTGCCTTTTCTCGCTTCTGAGTCAACCGCTACGAAGTAAGCAGCCCCAGGTAATTTCTTCGATTTTTTCCACTTGTCAGAAGGCAGTAACGGCCTGTATTCGAGAAATGAGGCATTTTTGCTAGGGACCGCGGTGTCCTGCTCAGGCTGGAAACAATTCAAACATCTCAACAGTCCCCGGCTTCTCCCAGCGACTGCAAACCACGGCAATAACACTGCTACTAGGAGGTTTACATGGTGTACCATAGAGACAATCTGGAGCTAACGAGACAGCTGTAGCGGAGATACCCATATGGGAAATCCGTTGCGCCTGGAAGTGGGGAAGTTTCGAGCGGTGATTCTGGGCAGATGCGACATCCAATATCAGCAAAGTTGATCAACAGCAGGAGTCCGTTCAAGGGCTCATTTTTCTTGAGTCCGAGTACTCGGAAAAGGTACATTCCGAACTTGGATGGAAAAATAGAATCAAGGGACAGTTTCATCCGACTCTTCAATTCGGGGAGTATGAATTCCGTCCATAATAGTAACATATTCTGAGCTGGTTGTTAGAGATGGAGAATGAGACTCTCATCATGGCGAGAGACGGATCATCACGCATGATCCGGGACGACGCGACATGCCATATGATTCGAGTCTATAATAAGTGTGGAATTCACACTGTGAGTTCATTCTGTTTTCCTGAGTGTAGACACCAGGTAGATTTTCCAGGCAACTCGGCCGGCCACTTGTGCTAATCGGATTTGTCTCTACCTTATCAGGTTCTTGATGATAAGACTACACAAGTTCTTGTTGTTGATGATGACTCCAATCGATCCCCCCAGAGACTAGATTACTCGACAGCTCCAGTGTTAGTGCTACGAATTTGATATGGAGATTAAATCATGTGTTCACAGCAGCAATGGTACAACGACGACTAAGATCCGACAGAAGCAAGATACTGCACGTGCAGTTCTCTTTGTCTTCGTGGGATATCTTCGCTCACTCTCCTCAGCTCCTCCTCAACCTCCGCCCTCCCTCTAACAGACAGATTCGATACTTGGAAGCGTCTCCACAGGAGCGAGGCAATGATAGCCAAGACGAGGCTCATGAGGAGCATACCAGCACAGACACCATCCAATAGGACACTTCGAGGCACCAGAGAGTATCCTGGATGACTACCAGGCATGGCTAGAGCGAAGACTAACGCTGTCACTGACGAGACTATGACAGCTCCTCTATACAGCCTGTTCACTTTATCGGACAATTTTCTATTCTTCTTCCCAGCAATATCGTCCTGCTCAAGTCGCGAACGTATAGCCGCCTCGACCAGAACGCAGTCTGACTGTAATACACTGAGAGAGGCTTGGACACGCCATTCTACACATTGCTTAACAGCAAGAGACACTTCTTCCAATCTGTTCACTCGGGAGGTTTTAGCTTCCCCTATGAAGATCGGCAACAAGTCGAATGCATGTATAACGCCCAGTCGAGACGTCAACGATTGCGTCACTTGATTCGACACTTTGAGAAGATCGTCATCTGTTGGAACCGTGTCGACCTTCGTCAAACAAAACCTCATCTTAGACGGATACTTCTTGAAGAGACCACAGACCACTTCACATGTTAAATTGCAAAGAGCTTGTCCAAGTGGGTCCAAGAAGACCAGAATCAAGTCAGCCTCCTTACCAAAGAACTCAATTGCAGCAACACATCATACGGGTACTCCAGTCCGCCATCAGCGAGGCCAGGAGTGTCTATATGTCCAGCATTGATAGGAAAGGGGCCACCGATTCGCTGGGCAGAACAGTTTTAGTGACAAGATGGGATAGCATCCTCGGATCGCGGTCAATGAGGGACTTTAGATGGGGGTAGAGCAACATGGTGGATTCGCCATTGAGTTCACGTCCAGTTTGGCTGCCTGCAGTGACTATAGTGAAGCCGGTGGTCTCCAATGCAGCGCCGACCTTCTGTATAGGGGCATCAACGAACCAGTTGATGAAGGTAGATTTGCCGGAGGAGTGGTTGCCCATAACCATAACCTAACACCAATATGAAGTATGAGAAGTACATACATGGTCAACTACATGTGTTGGTGATGACAACATGAAATTTCTGAAAAAATTTTGGGAAATTCTCACTAGTTTCTGTACACTTCTACCCGTGAACTCCTACAATTTCTGAGGAAACTTCTGAACTCAGTTGAGGAACGCGAACATATATTTCAGCACTGCTGATACGACAGGAGTGATCATCCGGCTCATGAACTGCTCATGCAAGCAGTCAACTTGTCGGTTTTTTCTCACTGTACGATGCTTATGTTGATTATGAATATACTTATTCGTTGAATGATATCTAAACACTCCTTGCTAGATGATCTCATTAAACGATGACGATACGGCTTACCAAAGCTTTCTTCCGAATCCGCCGTAGGTCGCAACTATACTTCTCTCCGAGTGCGTTCAAATCAAAAGGAGGATCAGCATAGCACGCATGCACATCTTTCAGAAATGATACTGGCCCTCCACGATTCGAAGGGTTTGATATGTCTACATATACATATAGAGCGACGGTAGAAGAAACATCTACCACTTCATGATAACCAATTGGTGTATGTAGCATGAATTCTGATGAAGAAACTACAATATACCCTAATTCGCTGCGACTCCGCTGACTGTGATGATGATGGTGATGTCTATCCGATCTCCGCCGTGAAGACGACCGAGGGCTAGGAGGCGACCTAAGCAGGAAGAAGTCAACAGTGAGTCATAAGCCAAGACGGCCGCTGTGAGTTCGGTATCATTAACAAGTACCACGGCGAGTTCGAGACACAACTCGGATTTTGGAGTACACGGCGGTCGGCTATGTTGGAAATGACTCGTAATACATAGTCGATCCATATGAAGCCCGATCAGATTCGAGTCCATGTGGAACAGAGTTATGAACCAGTCTTGAAATATTCGATCGAAACTCTCCATCCTTAGGCTCCTGATTCGGGATTCCTAGAGATGGGAACCATTGATGGGACAACCAAAACACACGTACGGGGAACATAGGAAGCTAGGCTATATCGTTCCTCAGAAACTAAACAGGATTACGTGAAGGAAGTACGAGGGGTCGACTGCCGACTCTCTGCTGTCCCGTCACGGGACTCCTGTGCCATCTTCACGATGTCACGTAATGTCGGCTTGGTATCCCGAACTGTTCAGGTTGCTGATAAGCCTCTCATGAGAGCATTCACGCCCTTATTTGCAAAGCTCGTGCCGGATTAGTTCACCTCCATTAGCTTCGCTTCAAGACAACGATCCGATCTAGCCCTGATCCCTCTTGGCCAGAATGTATGTCATGCCGTCCCAAGACTTCAGCATGGTTTGGAGCATCATCAAGGTGGCGTTCCAGCGAGTCTCGTTTCGGGGATTCAAGCTGATGATAGAGTCTGTCGCTTCCTTGAAACTATCGATCGCGATTCAAACTCCAACATTTGCCTTGTATTACGTCAACTAGTAAAAGAAGATATAATGTTAGTGAAGAACCGTTGACGAGGATGTTGTACCGGCTGAAACTAGCAATAACAGAGCAAGAGAGATTATCTAATTTAGCAAGGACTTCACTTGGACTGAGGAAGTAATATCAGTGGTACTACTAATCATGATAGCCAGAGCCCAGAGCATGGCGGCGATGACAAGCAGAGTAGTAGGTCAGCTCAGCTCGTTGCGTTGTCTATACTATCATCGACTATTCAGAAATAGAAACGTCTATCCAGCAATACGAGACTTCAGTGAAGTCACTTCACCCGGTAATTGGGTGTAAGGCGGCCGGAACACTAGAAGTTGGACTCCAACTGTTGGAGCAACAAGCGATTATCACTCCAATGCCAATGAATGTATGGCTACATGTGATCAAGGCCAATGTGTTCGCCAGGATTCGACGTTGTTCATGATCAACGGCCGAGTCAGCTGAGCTGACGTGCATTTTCCCGTTATGCACTGGAACTGAATAAACCATCGGCCTGCGAAGTGGTCATAGTGAGGGAAAACCGAACTCAGAATCACGCAGTGCAAGTTACAAGCATGAAAGTCCTATAGAGTACGATAATACTGAATTGCAAAAAAATCTGCTGCAATTCATCCCTTCGTAATGTCATTGCCTTTTTCCGGTCCACGATGAGCAGACCATCGCAAGATTAAGACCGTATGATATGCAGCCTTAACACCAGGCGGTTCTGATGCAGTGTCATCAGCATCTCTGAGACTCTCGTCATCACACCGAGCAATATCGATGTAGTTGAACCAAGGGTCCAAGGCCTTCGAAACATACCCCAGGCCAGAAAAATTATACAACTTTCTAAGTACCGATTTTATAATCTTCCAGAAAAGCCAATACGTGCCCGACCCTTACAATGTCCGGCTGTCCCCGAATGGGCGACATGTCCCTCATGCTCGCTAGCCTCCAGCTACTGCACGCAGAGGTATCGGACTGCTGGGATCGACAACTGACAGAGACCATTTGGTTAATATTCGCCAGGACACCCTGGTCTTGAACTGAATCGCACAAGGTTGAGAACCTGCATGTCGACAACCTCGAATACAATGTGAGTAACCCTGGAGAGAACACAAGAAATAACATGAAACTATTTCAGTGCCATAGTCATATGATACGCGATGTGCGAGCGTATTCATATAATTAATATCATTAACACCGTTTCCACCCTCAATCGACGTGAAATACTTATTGCTGCAATACTATTGCATAAAGGGCTCTGCGCATGAAAATGGATATGTGGATCTGAGCGCTTGCCGCAACGCTGAGAGGTAAAAAGCACAGAGGAAAAGCCCTGGTGCTGTGTAAAAATTTTCTTCAAAAAATCTTCACAGTTCCCTAGCTCGGACCATAGCTTTTCACACTACCTGGCTGAGCAGCAATTCCATAAACGCCTGAGGAGTTTCGATAGCATCCTTCATACTAGGCAACTACTTAGCGGGCACTTTTTCATCGAAACGATCGAGGCACCCTCTAATATCCTCAAACCGAACGTTGCTTGAACTGCAGACATTAATTACTAAATTCTCAAATTTCCTTCTACCCTCAGATTTGTGAATATACGCAATGCACAACAACAATCACATCAGAAACACATTGCGGAAATCATGTTTGTTGTTCAACCGTTCTCAGGCTGCTGTTACTGCTGCAACAAAGCTTCCTTCACCAGAGTGCGTAAGAATATGCACTCATCTTCAGGTGCTCTATTCCTCCTCCTCCATGTCCTGAAAACCAAGAAGAGCAGTTGGCATTGATAGGAAAATATACATACCAATATTCGATGGCAATACTCTTGCAGTTATGATGTTGTCTCAAATGCCGGTGTTTCATAAACCTAAGCGAAAAAGCCTTCGTCCAGACATACTATGAGCATGTGACAAATTCTAGGCAAGCTTCTGTAGTGAAGTGGTACGAATCGCCTCCACCATGCCCTAGGTTCCAAGATCGATCCCCGGTGGAAGCATCTTACAAGGGAGTCGGCTTCTTTAGAGTATCAATTTCAATCACCAACTTCGTTTCCTCATCAAAGAAGTCAACAACATATCCCCCTAAATACAATCACTAATTCACTTATCGCACCAAAACCCATTTTCCCACCGATTTTCTTGTTCCTCACAATATTCAATCGAACGTCGAGCCCACGGGCGCCCTTAAGAGCTTCCAAAGCATCAAGCACCTCGAAATGCAGTCGAGACTTCTCACTTCTGAACCAGAGACACACTGCAAACCCTCTACTACCAATCCCGCACAGGTTCGATCCCAAGGCAAGGCATACATTACTCACCTTTCAATTTCCATTCTCTGTGCTTCTGCGAATGCCAACTGCCACGCCTCTGGAGCCTCAACACCCTTCCCCTCCAGAACAAGAGCCCTATCAACCTATCACACCAGAATCAACAACCAACTGTGGCGATCTGAATTCAGTTACGCTTGTGTTATTTCTATTGATATCTATACCACGAATTGCGCTAATCCTTATTGAGATCAGGAGTGTTATGTCAACGCAACCACATTTTTGCGTATGGGCCTGCTTGTCGCCCTTGCTTCCCTCGTTTGCGACACCTCCTTACCAAAACTCATTGAATAACCTACTTCGATCATTTTTGCCAGTATGTCCCTGTTCCTGGGAGGTTGACATCCATAAATCTCTCCGGCGATATCTTGCAGCAAATCTGAGCATAACATAGAGATTCACTACGGTACGGTAGGAATACGGGGCATGGCGAAACCGTGTAATACGTTACAGTACGGCATTACGGTCAACCCCAATTAGCATTTTTTAGCATCACAAACCCAATGATAAAAAAATACTAGCACAACAGCGCGTATACGCTCTACATGCTACCAGAAAATAACATTATTTTGTACCACTAACTTCAGTAACATCAACGAACGCCGCATGGAATCGGATAATCTGCTCCTGCGATTGCGATTCCTGTTATACTCTAACATACGATATGAAAAAGACAAAACTGTATTGAACATGTTATTGGAAAGCTATTTAATATTCTTTATTTCTTAATTTGGTATAAATCTAATACGGAATAAAATGAACGAGTAATAACAGGATAGAATAATAACCTAATATAAGAAATCCTGCAATAGGAAAACACAGCGAGGAAACATACGTAGACTAGCAGTAATCGTATGAGCAGATTCATCCGTAAATATCAAGTTGATTTCTAATACAAGTCCCTGGTTGATAAAACGCTCAAATGTGATGTACTGTTCAAACCAAGCTACATTATATCTCACTATATCCAGAAAAAAGCAACTCCCAGGGATAGAACCTGCGTCACCTGATTGAGCAGCTTGACAAGCACACATACTCCACGCCATGTCCACCAAAGAGCTCAACTGAATCCCTCCATAATTTCCCCGTTTATCGCGCATCTGTGAAAAAATAACACAGCCAAAAACGCTGGTCTCAACCCACCTCCGAGTAATAACTCACTAAATTTAGCCAAAGCTCTTCGTTTATATTATACTCGTTCGATACCAAAACAAAGACTACTTCACTGACCTGACAAGAAAATACTTCGTCAAGGCAAGTGGACCACCGCCCCCTATATGAAAAATGGAGACATTTATGAAGCAAGGGGCGAGACAATCTATTTGTTATATGAATTCTAGAATATATTCCATATTATTCAATCAAATTAATAACAATAGCTCACGAGAAATTATTCCTAATTCGAAGAAACTCAATACAACATGATGGATAAACTCAACGAAAAGGGCCACTTCGCACGATTCAACTGAATAAATACAAATATAATATTTATATAAGTTTATGCATTTTTATCTATTATCAATTTATGGTTTACCATGGAGATGTTTATATACTATTTTTATTCATATTATACTAATAAAAATTTCATTTGTTATGTTATTTTTATTCGTGATAGAGAGAAATTTTTATATTTTTATTAGTGACATCACTAATATCTATATTGTACTTAATACCATTATACCCATATATCGCCCCTCCGTGTTTTAGTAACTATAACTCGAGTAACTAAGTGCGCCTAAGGACCGCGCGCCACAAAACTTCCTGTGGAGAATAATACATACATCAATACTGAAAATTCAATCATCGAATACACTCATAATACTGATACTAGAAATCGTTTAAATTCTGAATCCTTCACTTTGACATACCAAGATGTATTAATGTGTCTATTCATCAATATTTCCACCCAGTCTTGAAATACATTTTCGCTTTCCTCAGCCGAACTTGAGACTTCCCTCACCAATTACAGCATCCGGCTAGAAATCGTACAGAAATCAATGATAATTTCCCAAAATTTCCCCAGATTTTCCATATTGCCACCAACACATGTGCATATTTTCCAACATCACTTCTGTCTCCTCGGAATACCATAATACTTCCGAATACCACAAAACCGGTATGAATAAACACTCACCCGTCTGGGCGTTTTCAGAGACTCTCTCAGATCTCCCAACGCCCCCATTATCCCATCAATTTGCACAGTTGACAAAAACCTAAAGTGATCATACTACTACATATCTTTCCCTACCCACCTTAGTTTAGACAAACTCTTGAGAATTTCCACCAATTGAATTGGAGTAAATTGTGGTAGTTGATCATGTGACAGTGCCGCGACTCGCCTCAGAAGCAGCCCCCTGAAAAAACAACCTCAAAATTGAGAGATTGTATGAAGATTCTTTGTTTCTATTCCGCATTTTACAACAGCCATGGAATTTTTTCACCCTGGCATTTATTAATTTTCACATTATTTATCAAGTATTGTCCTCATAGTTTCACGTTCACCATCAACCTTCCTACCTAGCCAAACCAAGACTGGCAAACACTTCCAGAGTCTTCACTAAATCTTCAGCAGTGAATCTGCGGTGAACCAGAACTCATTTCGGAATCTTTCCACTTTTTTAAAACATTTTCTCATACCATTAACGACGTTATCTCCCAAATTCACACGAGTCCAACCAAAACGGCGTACCGGTCAATTTCGTCGGTCAAGCGTTCGACAACATTCTCAGTAAGTTCTCGATCGTGTACACCCCAACGCCTATGTGCCTCCAATATACAGCATAACTCTGATGGTGAGAATTCCTGAGAAGCATCAATATCATATATAGCGAGATGGAATGAAATCTATTCCAAACTAGCAAACTAGTGATATATACATGTGAGCTGAATTCGCAACTATATCCTTATTGAAATCTCATGAAGTCTATCAAGGTGGGCATCATCCCTCATCGTTTTTATATGTAAAATATTAAAATAACAATTCCTAATTTGTACAGGGTCCCCTTTGATTTCCACTACAGTTGTTACAATATAATAAAGCTTCACCCCTTTTACGTTAAGTGGCGTAAAACTCGGTGAAAAACGCGAAATTCACGGTGATATGCAGTAGTCGTGAAATATGTTTTTCACTAGTGATTTTCATATCACTAGGGTGGTGAAACTCCAATAAAAATTAATCTAATCTTTACCGATAAGTATACATAATATCTATAATGGTACTTTTACTATCATCATTTAATCAAAAATGTAACATGATTTCTCAAATCAGCAGAAATGAGCAACAAACCTCATTAGAGTGAACTGAATCATACCAAAAAATCATCGACACCCCATTATTTTCCGACTACTACAGTGCAAAGCGACGGAGCATGTACTGCACAGATATCACTTCGTGAGGTAAATTGTTTTCTAATAATTACGGCGACCCAGAGAAAAAGGTATCCACAAAAAAATACAAAAATCCTCAGTAAAATCAGATTCCTAATTCTCCGCGTTAGGTCGGCGGACTCAACCCCTTCCTCACGAAGCCCTCATCTCGAGTAATCACCAAGTGCTGATCTATGCACATTTGAAAATTTCAAGAGAATTTCTTGATGGCTTCTGAAAATTTTTCCCCGAATCACATATGAATTCCCATAGTACACAATAACACTCCTGAGCATAGCCGATGAAAGCCCGAGAGAATATGCACATGGTCAACCACATCTGTTGGTGACAATATGGAAATTCTGAGAGGAAGTTCTCCTTAGTTTTCTGTTCACTTTCATTCGTGTGTACTTCTCAACATAGCTGAGGAAAGCGAATATATCTCACATAGACTCACTTCAATTTGTGAGAGCGTATCCTCCTTCACCATCTCGATAAGCGTAGGATCCCTCGAGCCTCGACACGCCAACGCCAATGCTATCCTCGCCAAACCCGCAGGCCTGATCCCGCACAGGTTCGATCCCCACCATCGACACACCATTTATTACTTAAATTCATCCCTTCTCTTTACCATAATTTCTGTTATTTTCCTACACACCTCCGAAACCTCCGGTGTTGAAGGCCCCGGTAATGCACTTAACGCGCTAGCCATCTCCACTAATGATCCACTATCGAGGTCCTGACCAAACAACACTAAAAAAATCTCAGCTTCATCGAGTGGCAAGCGCCTCTTTATTCGATGAAGTTTCATCATTCCCAACAGATTGCCCCCAATGACAAGTTTGCATCGTAAGCAACGATCCCACGGTCCCACAACTCAGTGCTGCAAAATATGTTCTCGCTTTCCTCAGCTGCTGAGCTCAATAGTTTCCTCAATGATTATAGGAGTTCATATACGAAACCAGAGAATATATACGATCGCGGACAGAAACTAAGGGAAATTCAATAAAATTTCCTCAGAGTTTTGATATTGTCACCAACACTTGCGGAAGTGCAAATTTTACCACGCTGCCACAACTAGCTCTCACTGAACCCCTTTAGAGGTCAAGGACAAATTAATAGCATTACTCGGAAGTTATCACACACATATAATCGTCGGTGTCCACTACCCAACCCCTCCATTGACCGGTTATACCATTATACGTTATCGGAACGTTTTTCATCGGGTAAAAACAACCATTCCCAACCTACTCCAATCCGAGCCCCCACAGTCGCCATGAGCCTCTTAAAACGTTCGTCTCCATAGACTTCCCCAGCCTGAGTCTTCCGCATACCCCCTCCAAGCTCTTGCACTGTCGCTTGCAAGCCACTGCTATCCATATCAGCATGCGAGTTGAAGTACGCTAATGCTGCTTCTACTACCTACTACCAACAAGATATATATAGCAACCCCTACTACTACTACTACTACTACTACTACTACTACTACTACTACTACTACTACTACTACTACTACTACTATTACTACTACTACTACTACTACTACTACTACTACTACTACTACTACTACTACTACTACTACTACTACTACTACTACTACTACTAGTACTACTACTACTACTACTACTACTACTACTACTACTACTACTACTACTACTACTACTACTACTACTACTACTACTACTACTACTACTACTACTACTACTACTACTATTAGTACTACTACTACTACTACTACTACTACTACTACTACTACTACTATTAGTACTACTACTACTACTACTACTACTACTACTACTACTACTACTACTACTACTACTACTACTACTACTACTACTACTACTACTACTACTACTACTACCCCCAACACTCACCTCTCCACGTGTCACCTCTCCACGTGTGACCACAATGCACATACCTCGCCGAAACGACGAACTGGCGACTATCATTTTATAAAAAGTACCAATCCTACCAACCAATTACAACATATATTTATAAATTCCCTCAACCATCGGTATCATATCAGCGACCCATATCATAATCATCGGGCGCGCGCTAATATCACCGTGGTGTCGCACAACTTACTACAGTCGTGTCTTAATCCTGCTCAGCTTAGTTACATAGCGAACACATTATGCTAAGGCCTTCAGAATGTCCCCGTATGTAGTGACCGTTGAATTCCGTGTGGTATTAAGGTTGTCGAAATACCTCCGATAGTGGTGATCTTTTTCTATCATCTTATACAGGTATTAACAATCGCAGCTTGGTGTAGACAAGTACGTAAGGCACATCCTCCCCCACACACTTCGACATCTCGATCAACAATGGACCCGAAAAACTGCATAAATCTCGATACTGCACACCTGCCATTCTCCACGTGTATTCAAACAAATACAAATTCGCAGGCCAACTCCTAAAAATGTCATCACATACGGTACATCATATCAAAAGTACCCCAAAAAAATGCCATAAAATATTAAGTCATAAATCATCTCGACGCTTCCCTGCAAGTCGTTGTCAATCTCCTCATTCCTACGAAATGAAGTTGTAAGGAGATGGACATGCACATGGAAAACTACATGTTTATCGTGACGACGAGGAAAATTAGAAAATCTTCAAATTAAGGGACGACTAGTGGGATCGACAGAGATGGGAGAAGCAAGTGACACAAAGCAATATGATCATAGAACTGCGAAAGAGAACGATTTCGACGCCTAGCCGTTTCAACAAGACAACATGAAACTGCCTAGCGGAGTGAAGTGATCGCTACAATTATGTGATAGTAGAGATAATGGTAGCTGACGTCTAGCTAGCTATTCTACCACCGTTATTTGATAGTTTTTATTGACCGAGCTGGTTTGCCATAAGCTAGTTCTACTTGTGCTATCAATTCGTGAAGCTCAGGATCGATCTGAAGTTCGGATTCGGAACCCAGATCGGCAGATTCCGAGTCTGGAGTGCTACCCGATTTAGTATATAAACTCCAATAATTAGGAAGGAGCTTTCTGAGCTCAGCTGAGGAGCGTCAACATACACCGATTAGATGACTATAACCTTACGCTCTATCCAGCGGGGAAAACTCTT
>NW_003207896.1:56437-58962 GCF_000006405.1 Perkinsus marinus ATCC 50983 | reverse complement strand
GCATGCGTGTTCCTTGTGATATGCTTGATGTTCACACCAATTGTCGTAGCTAGTTGTAGGTCGTTGTTGTAGATTCGATGTCCTGTATGCGGTTTGTATCAAATCATTTGCTCGAGCTTACCTTGTCATTTCTCGAGTGCAGGAAAGTCACCCTGCAATCTGGTCTGTGAATCGCATGATCTGGGGTTCGCGCTCGATATAAGAATACAACTGGCAACACAACTGAAGCTGACTTTATGAAGGAAAACCAGACAAGCAGCACCCTTCACAGAGAACCCGTCACAAGATCGAAATACCCAAAACCGCCGTTGCGAGGAATCTTTGACTTGATCTGGCGACGCGATGATCGACAGCAGAATAGTTATAGAGCTAGGCCTCATCTCACTATGCCACAAATCGAAGATAGAAGCGTCCCGCATCGGGCCGAAGCTGAAGACAGGGCTGCGATACAATGAACTTTCCCCAAGGATATCCATGACTATACCATAGTACTCTTGAGATTGATTGGTTACAAAACAGCAAGCGAACGATTCTAGTAGTAACGTAATCGCACAGATATCACACCGCTCATCAACATAGACTTCCCCTTCTATCCGATAGAATCATCCGATAGAATCGCTCCGGAGCACCGGGGAACCGGAGCAAATCACTCCGGTTCACCGGCGCATCCTAATCATGATAGTACCAGTATCTTCATCACAGCAGTTGATGAGCTGCGGCAGCTTTCCCCCTGGGGAGGAAGGAGTCAGTTGATTACAGGCGAAGTAGCTTATATCTTCGGATGCAGTCCACAGATTCTCCAAGCCGGCATTATGACCATCCAAGTGCAGGCATATACGTGAGTCAAGAAGTAACACTCATCCTCTATAGCACTATCCTCACTACGCACACTCATCGCGAAATTATAACATACGGCTAATGCATTATCACCAATCGAAGTTACTTCCTGGTACGTTCGAGGCACTGTGTCACGGTGACCGTGGTACATTATATTGTAGAATCCTCACTCTCTTCGTCGGCTGCGTCGAGAAATGTGTACCAGACATGTCTCCAATCACGGAAATTGGCGAAGAGCAAGCACTGCCCATTGGTGAGGATAGTATGAACAGGGGAATACTGTAGGAAATTTATCGATGCGTCAGGATTATAAAAGTAGAAATAACCTCTACGGCTTTTGGTGGAAGCATAATCCCTCAAACTCGTACCACCATTCAAGGAGCTCCCCATAATGCGTCCAGCGACGGGAAGCCAATCGCTGGAGGCATGCAAAGCCAGTGGTAACAGTACGAAGAAGCCATAGCTAATCATTCGCAGGTCATCTGGGATGCCCACCGCCCTCACCCGAAATAGTAACAACAACAAACGATGATAATGATCACTCATGAGCCAGGGTCTGGAATTATGTGGCATTATGAAAAGTCGAACTATACTAAAAACATATGGTCGAATACAAGTATACTAGTAGATTACGCGTGTTAAAGTTGATCTACCGGCTACGAGCTAGGGCGCTCAGATCATCTGAGTCAGATGTGGATTCCATGTGCTTATTCTGCGCTCACAAATGGGTTTAACTTCAATAGATTTCTATCACGTGCGCCAATGCACTTACGCTCAAGTATGAGCACGTTCAGATGTGGAACTCCCTTACATCCAATCTACAAGCAGTCTGAGTTCGACACCACCGCATGCTAGTTACACCTCACTTTCCTCAAGCAAGCTCAACACTCGAAAACTCCACAGCCAGAGAGGGAGTAGTGATTTAATGTTAGATAGTCTCAGGAGAGAGTGGTACAAAAACCAAAGATACTAGCAGAACCCGTCGCTTCGCTCCGGGGTTCTCTAGCTCGCTGACGCTCGGGGGTGTAAGCGATATGTTAAGATACACCAGTTAAATTATGTCCTTGTTGCACTGAATCGAGTACGTAGACCTATGCGTCCTTGGAAGTCTCCGGTTGAGATGAAAAGATCAATCTTATACGGATCGTGCCACTTTTTCAAGCAAGTCACGAGATTTTCGATTTCTCTTCCAACAAGGACAATTCCCTCTGAAATTGGAGCACTCGATACCCAGTCACATAGCGGATACCATATTAAGAGGAATAGGTGATACTCGTAACCTAACGGTTAAACCGTTCCATAGATATTCAGGCAAGCGCCCATTCTGACCGCTCTCAACCGTGCCAGTTTCTTACGCAACAATCACCGTACTATGCCACGCTCCTCATTCATTCTCAAGCTAACACTTTCGGAGTAACTTGAGAACACGATTCTGTTAGCGGATCGTATGATAGCAAGGACACAACACAGAGCCGCTCAGAACGGCCCGCTCTGGAGCACAATCTAATCATTAGATCTAATGATGATCTAACATCTATAGATGTTACTAACATCATGTTAGTGTGATGATATGAGATAGTAGCTAGCACATGGTGATTCACATGCGACTGTATGCTATACTGAGCTTTGTCAGTCATATGACACACGATACACAGAGTCGTCGAAACTCAGCTTGATAGTACACTGCA
>NW_003207896.1:49434-56337 GCF_000006405.1 Perkinsus marinus ATCC 50983 | reverse complement strand
ATGAGGAAATTGTTAGCAGCTTTCCGATCGGAATGACTCCGCACTGGTTTCATAACATTGTTATTATAAGAAGGCAGAACCTTGTAAGGCTTGATTGAAGTTATCCGATGTGGAAAATATTCACCATGAGCTCAGCTAAGGGATTCCTTCACCCGAGAGAGAAATATTGTGAGCTACGTGAGATTGGCACAGCGATCGATGATGATGCACCAGCATCTCCCAGCACGATTCATAATTGGAACACCGAGCCAATCAATACTTGCCCACTGAAGTAAGACACAAATTCACGACGCGAATTCCAAACTCAACAGTTGGGCGTAAAGAATCATCTTAATCAAATCCCCAGCGTTACGATGATCAGGTCTGATGATTAGACCTTCACAAGTCAGCATCGACTCGGATCATCATGAGACGAAGTCAGAGTGAAAAGTTAAACCTTCTTTTTTCCAAGTATCTTATTGACAGCCGCCGCAGCATTCACGCGGCCGAATGACATAGTCTTTTTCCCTTTGCTGCCCTTGATACCTCCAGTGGCCGTGTCCTTGATGATACTTTTGATGTAAGCAGGGGTCAGCTTAACCTCCAGAGAAGGTTCAAGGCTGTAGAGCATCCCAGCTATACCTGCTACGATAGCGGCGGCACCCGAAGTGCCCGAGATAGGGCCACACTCCCCTTGGGGAAGAGTTGTAGCTATATTGTAACCTGGAGCGGCGATGTCAACAGCTGAACCGAAATTGCTCTCATCCATAAGCTGCATCTTGGTACCATACGTTGCAGCCACACATAACACTCCATCAGTGGGTGAACGGCTGAAGGAGCAAGGGAAGTATGGGGCTTTGTCCAGATCCAGGTGCTCATTCCCTGCCGCGACGACAACGAGCATCCCAGCTGCAGTTGCTTCCCGAATCTTTTCGGTAACGGCTTGGGAACTAGTTGAATCGGACCCTTCCGTCATTAGAATAACTCTCACATCACCTTTCCCCTTATTGATTAGGTAGGTGAAAGCATCTTCGATTGCTGGCCAAGTCGAAACTTCACCGTCGAATATGGGCAGTATGCGCACACTGTCCAGAATACCCGCTATACCGATCTTGTTATTTCTGATAGCACCAACGATGCCAGAGTTGCTGGTTCCATGCGATCCTCGAGGACTGGTATCATCACTCTTATCAACGACGTTGTAGCCCTTGATGACGGTACCCTTCAAGTCAGGGTGAGTGGCCTCGACTCCGTCGTCAATAATTGCGATGGTCACAGGTGTTCTTTTGGCAGTAGAGTCCAGGATATCCCAAGCCTTGGGTATAGAGATGGCCTCAAGATAATTCTTCTGCCTGAAATAGAATTCGTCGTTGGGATCGCCGTTCACAGGACCGAGCACATGGAAATGACCATTTTCGCCCACTTCTGCTTCAACGTAGAGAAGGTCGCACGAGAAGATCCAGAATGATGTTACGACGAGCTTCATTGTAAGCCACTAAGATAAGCGATTCGTTGTGCTTCGGCGTATCGAAGTGTACACGTGAACTATCTCCTTTGACTCACGCAGATTTGTTCGCGCCACGGAAAATTCTTCACGCGCGGCATAAAACTTTTTCCAGAACAGTTGGCCTTCCTCGTGATCGTTAGGGAGGTATCCCCATTTCCGGACCAAACCACTTCTGGGACAAATACATTTTTAGAGTCAAAACAACACTCTTTCGGATTGCTCCGCGCACACCACCACTTTTTTCTTACTCTGGCCACTTTTCTTCTGCGCGCCACTTTTTTCCCCGGCGCGCCACTTCTTTCTCCTGTTCGTCTCTTCGCGTGTCTGTCCCCTATTACCCTTTCCTCCCGCACTCCAAACTTCTCGTAGACCTCCGACTGTCGGCGTCACACTCAGGATCACTTGTCCTTGTTGGTGGGGTTGACTAAGGACCCCGAGAGGTTGTGTTCAGGACTCAGTCGAGTCTTGCGAACTCCGAATAGGTGGGGTGCTAGTTACCGGATACACCAGGGTGATTCTGGGTTGGGGTTGACTAAGGATCCCGAGAGGTTGTATTCGGGACTCAGACGAGTCTTGCTGTTACTGCTGCAACAATGCTTCCTTCACCAGAGTGCGTAAGAATATGCACTCATCTTCAAGTGTTCTGTCTCTCCTCCTCCTTGTCCTAAAAACCAAAAAGAGCAGTTGGCATTGATAGGGACATATACATGCCAATATTCGATGGCGATACTCTTGCAGTTATGATGTTGTCTCAAATGCCGGTGTTTCATAAACCTAAGCGAAAAATACCTAGCCTAGCCTAGCTATAGCTATTCCTACTAGGAATTTCCTAGCTGTACCTGTTACGATAGCGGCGGAACTTGAAGTCTCCGACGTGATGCCGTACACCCCTTCGAGAAAAGTTGTAACTATATTGTAACCTGGAGCGGCGATGTCAACAGCTAAACCGAAATTGCTCTCATCCATAAGCTGCATCTTGGTACCATACGTTGCAGCCACACATAACACTCCATCAGTGGGCGAACGGCTGAAGGAACAAGGGAAGTATGGGGCTTTGTCCAGATCCAGGTGCCCATTCTCTGCCGTGATGACAACGAGCATGCCAGCTGCAGTTGCTTTCCGAATCTTGTCGGTAACGGCTTGGGAACTACTTGTATCGGACCCTTCCGTCATGAGAATAACTCTCACATCACCTTTCCTCTTATTGATTAGGTAGGTGAAAGCATCCTCGATTGCGGAATAAGACGAATCTTCACCGTCGAATATGGGCAGTATGCGCACACTGTCCAGAACACCCGCTATACCGATCTTGTTATTTCTGATAGCACCAACGATGCCAGCCGTTTCGGTTCCATGCGGTCCTCGAGGTCTGGTATCATCATTCTTATCAACGACGTTGTAGCCCTTGATGACGGTACCCTTCAAGTCAGGGTGAGTGGCCTCGACTCCGTTGTCAATAATTGCGATGGTCACAGGTGTTCTTTTGGCAGTAGAGTCCAGGATACCCCAAGCCTTCGGTATAGAGATGGCCTCAAGATAATCCTTCTGCGTGAAATAGAATTCGTCGTTGGGATCGCCGTTCACAGGACCGAGCACACGGAAATGACCATTGTCGCCCACTTCTGCTTCAACGTAGTAGAGAAGGTCGCACGAGAAGATCCAGAATGATGTTACGACGAGCTTCATTGTAAGCCACTAAGATAAGCAATTCGTTGTGCTTCGGCGTGTCGAAGTGTACACATGAACTATCTCCTTTGACTCACGTAGATTTGTTCGCGCCATGGAAAATTTTTCGCGCGCGGCATAAAACTTTTTCCAGAACAGTTGGCCTTCCTCGTGATCGTTAGGGAGGTATCCCCACTTCCTGACCAAACCACTTCTGGGACAAATACGTTTTTAGAGTCAAAACAACACTTTTTCGGACTCCTCCGCGCACACCACCACTTTTTTCTCACTCGGGCCACTCTTTTCCCCTGCGCGCCACTTTTTTCTCCGGCGCGCCACTTCTTTCTCCTGTTCGTCTCTTCGCGTGTCTGCCCCCTATTACCCTTTCCTCCCGCACTCCAAACTTCTCTTAGACCTCCGACTGTCGGCGTCGCACTCAGGATTACTTGTCCTTGTTGTTGGGGTTGACTAAGGATCCCGAGAGGTTGTATTCGGGACTCAGACGAGTCTTGCTGTTACTGCTGCAACAATGCTTCCTTCACCAGAGTGCGTAAGAATATGCACTCATCTTCAAGTGTTCTGTTCCTCCTCCTCCTTGTCCTAAAAACCAACAAGAGCAGTTGGCATTGATAAGGACATATACATGCCAATATTCGATGGCGATACTCTTGCAGTTATGATGTTGTCTCAAATGCCGGTGTTTCATAAACCTAAGCGAAAAATACCTAGCCTAGCATACTATGCTAAGCATAGCTATAGCTATTCCTAGCTGTACCTGCTACGATAGCGGCGGAACTCGAAGTCTCCGACATGATGCCATACACCCCTTCGAGAAAAGTTGTAACTATATTGTAACCTGGAGCGGCGATGTCAACAGCTAGACCGAAATTGCTTTCACCCATAAGCTGCATATTTAAACCATACGTTGCAGCCACACATAACACTCCATCAGTGGGTGAACGGCCGAAGGGGCAAGGGAAGTATGGGGCTTTGTCCAGATCCAGGTGCACATTCCCTGCCGCGACGACAACGAGCATCCCAGCTGCAGTTGCTTCCCGAACCTCGTCGGTAACGGCTTGGGAACTACCTTTATCGGACCCTTCCGTCATGAGAATAACTCTCACATCACCTTTCCACTTATTGATCAGGTAGGTGAAAGCATCTTCGATTGCGGAATAAGTCACATCTTCACCGTCGAATATGGGCAGTATGCGCACACTGTCCAGAACACCCGCTATACCGATCTTGTTATTTCTGATAGCACCAACGATGCCAGCCGTTTCGGTTCCATGCGGTCCTCGAGGACTGGTATCATCACTGTTATCAACGACGTTGTAGCCCTTGATGACGGTACCCTTCAAGTCAGGGTGAGTGGCCTCGATCCCTTCGTCAATAATTGCGATGGTCACAGGTGTTCTTTTGGCAGTAGAGTCCAGGATACCCCAAGCATCCGGTATAGAGATGGCCTCAAGATAATCCTTCTGCCTGAAATAGAATTCGTCGTTGAGATTGCCGTTCACAGGACCGAGCCCACGGAAATCGCGATTTTCGCCCACTTCTGCTTCAACGTAGAGAAGGTCGCACGACAAGAACCGGAATGATCTTACGACGAGCTTCATTGTAAGCCACTAAGATAAGCAATTCGTTGCTTCGGCGATCTGCAGGGGGTGCAAGTTCCCAGGGCATTTGGTATATATATGCAGGAACAATATTAAGACTGGTTCGCAGGAAACTGATACACCGACAGCAAGAGGCAGAACAGCTTCAAATGCGAAGATACATATGATTGGAACTATCGAAGAGAGTGGAGGTCTAGATGGCGGGATTACTGAGGATGTGGAAAACTATAGAGTGACGTCTACTAATATGGATTATGTCCCGATGGTGATTGGGGAAGTCATTCTAGAAGGTAAACCGGTATCGGCACTATTCGATACGGGAGCTGAAGCTTCATTGGTGACTGTATCAACGTTGAAGGAGTATGTTTCGAAGGCGAAGGTGGATTCGCATTATGTACCGAAAGTCAGTGTGGCAGATGGAGCGGCGATGAAGATTCTGGGAAAGGTGCAACTTACGGTGGCCACAGCAACTTGCTGTCAGCAAGTAAAGCGGTTACGGAGTGGTTCATTGTAACGGAGGATGCAATGTCGGTATCCATCCTATTAGGGTGTTCAACCTTGGGGAAGTTGAATACGAGGATTACGTTAACTCCTGAAGGTGTACGAGCCCAGATGGGACTAAGCTGCCGTCCGAGGTTCGGCGAGATTCGCAGACTGAGAAAGGTCCGCTATGGTGGAAAGGTTTTGAATCTCCCGAAGAAGAGAGTTACATCAAGTCCGTTCTTATATGAGAATTTAGCGACTCAATACCAGATTGATAAACTTGGGAGATTGTTGATGAAGAGCGAGAACGGAGTTGACCCCCCATGGTATATTGAAGCTCTGAACGGAGGGTCGAATTGTGAAGAAAAGATAGTATCTCTACTCGAAGGATCTTCTGGCGGCGAGGGAGAGCAGTCCTCGGATTATGACTCGATGACGGATGGACCATCCGGGATGGTCAGGAGGATGTTAACGGTACCCCCCCCCCTCTAAAATGGCGAAGGGCAGCGCGGGCAACGACAAAATGAGAGACAGTCGGATGATATGGTCGAAAATAGACTTCCTTGCGAAGTATTCGAGAGAGGATGGCCACATGACGAAGACGTTCAGTTGCCGCCCGATGTCAACCCTGATGTATCATCTGAGGAAGCGTCTATGGACTCTTCTGAGAAGGATGATACTGAAGAGAGAAGGATAGTCGATGTCCCCTTGCTGAGAGAACGCTCAGGCTTTGCTGAAGGATTACGCTTCGATGAATTTCCGAGGGTTAAGTGTTGTGTACTTGGGAACTCAAGAGTACCAAAAGAGGTAGATAACAGTACTAACTACAGCGGAATAAATGTAGAGACAAATTGTGTGAGCTAAGGTGGGAAGGAAGGAGACAACAATTGTGTGGATACATCACATGCCCCCTTTCTTGTTTTGAAGGGCTCGTAGTCTGGCAGAACGTCGTACTTCAAATCCATTCAAAGGTCGCAAGGTTTGTGACTGACTCGGCGAATCTTGCGCACCTACCGGATCGTGCTGTTCTTGCACATGCTGTTGCACGCGAACCTGTGATACAGTCTCCGGGTTATCAGAAGTAATTTGGTCTTGTTTGTGGTCATTGTGTTGTTCATCATCACTACGTGATTCACATTGTTCAGCTGGCGGTGATAGACGTTTGAGGTTCTTAGTATGCTCTATCCTCGCATACCACCGACCTTTTTTGTCTTTTGCAGCAACTTCGTACATATTCAACGCCACTCGACGGAGTACAACTACTTTCTCCCATACAGGTTCGTATTTTTGCCCTTGAACATGCTTTCTGCATAAGACTTCAGTATCTTTGATGAGCGTCTCAGGCAGGTCATTCGGATTGTTGTCTGACCCTAGTAAGTCTTCATAACCTGCTCGTAACTCAATCGGCTTTAACAGCTCTAACTCAGGTTTGAATCGGAAGACCTTATTATGTGGACTTATCCCATTCCTCCTTGGGATCGTATTATGCTGTACGACTGCTGTCTTGACCAATTCTCTAAATGTGTTGTACGTCAAATTAACACTTCTATCAGCGCACCGTATATAAGCGTTGATGTCACGGTGTAGTCTTTCTACTTTACCATTGGACCAACTAGCGAACACTGCTGACCGCTCATGAATCGCTTTAAT
>NW_003207896.1:42780-49334 GCF_000006405.1 Perkinsus marinus ATCC 50983 | reverse complement strand
AACACCGATCCATTATCAGTGTGCACTACTAACGGTGAAGTGCAAAACACCTCAGTAAGATATTGGAATGTCTCTACAATATCATTACTGGTTGGACAGTGTTTTGTAGGTTTAACCACTGCATATCCTGTTGCACTATCTATGATGGTTACAGCATACATCAGAGACTCTCCATTAGAAGATCTATATGGGCCTACTATATCTGCATGTAATTTTGCGAAAGGAACCTCTGTATTGCGTTTCATAATTGAAGAATGCCACTGTTGCCTATCTCCTGCGAATGTTTTTCCCTTCTGACAGGCCTCACATGTTGCTACTGCATGTTTACAATGTTGTTTCAGATTTTTCATATTTACCCAGGGTTTCAACCGCTCATACAATCCTGTAGCACCTTCATGATTATGCAATTCTGTCGTGAATTTATCTGCTTGATCTTCTGGTACAATTACTTTCCCATCATCTGTTTGGGCTAATGTACTTATCCAATGTCTCTGATCGAACAACTCATTCGGTGTAAGAGGATCTACTGCATGTGGATCACCTACTGCCACTACTTCGTCTTTTTCACTTCCCTTGTTAAACAACGATCGAGAAGTAAGTTCTTGTCTTAACATGTATGATGGTACCCTTGACAATTCATCAGCTAGGTTCTCCTCTGATGGTATCCATTCAACTTTGACATCTAATTGATTATATTTAACCGTATCTTCATAGTACTGTAAGCGTGACTCAACAGCTGTCCTGCTGATTCCTTTTACTGGCACCCAATGAGAAGATTGCTTCCGTGCAAGCCATGCTGCCACGCTTTTATCATCAGTTTTGATGGTCACTTCTTTCCTCCTACCTGCCATATTGCTCGCTTTTAAATACATTGTTACTAGTACTAATCCCTTCAGTACTGCATCAAGTCCAGCTACATTGATATGTCGGTGATCATCCTTTGGTCTTATCCAAGATCCATCTTCTGCACGCACCTGCCCTATATACAAGCAAGCACCATAAGCTATCTTGCTTGCATCTACGTACAATATCCATTTCTGTTCAGGTCTCAGAGTCCATAACCCTTGAACAGGGTCACCTTTGTGCTCTAAGTCCTGTTGTATCTTATTACATATGTCAATGATGTATGGAGACACTTCGTCATTTGTCTCTGTGACATCCATGGATACTATACGCGTCACCATGGCACACGTGCTACGAAGCCACCGCGCAATTGGATAATGGGCTACCAACTCACCTACCCACGAGCTTATTTGCTGCTTTGTGACTGAACCCTTTTCATTTCTTTAAATATAGGTGTTTTGCCTTTCCGCCTCCAAGAACCTTCAGTATCATTATTCATTTGGATACCTAATACTCTCGCTTTTCCTAGCCTCTCTGGTTGTTTTAATGTGAAGTGATCTTTCGCTAAACATTTCTGTATTAATTCAAAATATTTTTCTTCTACCACACCATCATCAATATAGAACTCTACGAGATCTTGAAGACCTTCTTCTCTTAGACAGAACTTTAAGATTTCAGTAAGGCATTTTGGTGCTATGCTTAATCCGAAGGGCATTGATACCATAACCCAATATTCATTCTCTAGATATGGTAATCTTATACACAAATAAGGCTGTAAATCTTCATCTATTTTCACCTGTAAATATGCTTTCTTTATATCTATCAGATATGTACTCGTCGTATACTTGCATCGCCACTTTCTTAATGTTGCTCCGCATGCCAATGGGTCTGATTGTTCATTTGGTCTGCTCTTAATTAACATGTTGAGTTGTTTCAAGTTCAATACTGGACGTATTGGAGTTGTTACTTTGTGTAATTGAATTTGTGGCATTATTGTATAAGTTGCTCGAGGAAAATCTGGTTTACATGGTTTAATATATTTCTGTTTTATCCATAATTCTATCTCATCTTTGAATATGCGAGTCTGTTGTTTATCTAATCCTTGTAGTTGTTGTCTATAGAAGGGTACACGAATGACTTTTTCAGATGGTTCACCATCAACCCGTTTCCATCGAATACTCCATTCTCCTTCATGTCTTGTAGCTGTGAAGTCACTCTCTTCTATAACTGCATCTTTTTCTCCTACTATCACACAAGCATCACTCCCTTGTACTTCATTACAATTCCGTACATACTTCAAGGATCCAACTGTATCACAATAATCCATTCCTAACAGTATATCAATAGGCTTGTGATTCATTTGTATAATCCCATCTCTACTATTCACCACAAGACTATTCAACTCAACATCTTTGTTTACAACCAATGAACAACTACCATATATAGGAACTGCACCAGCTAATGATGTCACTCTATCATTATTTCGTACTTCATTAACGTCATTACCAATCGCTTCAGCGACCTTCAACGACGACAATGTTCTCGAGCAACCAGTATCAAGAACTGCTATCACTGTGATGTCACCTACGATAACATATTTCGAAGGATGTCCCACATCACATTCATCCTTCCACTCACTACCTACCTTCATCCGTTTATTTGGTGAGTCATCACTGTCCTCATCACGACTTCTTTTACCTTTTCCTTTTCCTTTTCCTTTCCCTTTTCCTCCTTTACTATACCAATGTCCTTTACCCCATGGTCGCCATTCATACCAACCATTTCCTTTGCCAAAACCTTTACCATTTCCTTTACCGAAACCTTTACCTTTCCCTTTACCGCCATTATAACTATATTCCCAGTGACCGACAGCTACAACATTGTCCTCGTCTTTCCTCGAATCATCTTTATCACTGCCTTCATCACCATCGCCATCATTTGCATCCAAGCTGTCTCCGACCAAAGTGACTGCCTCCGTTAAAGTTTGCTTGGGTAGTTTCATGAAGGTATTATAATAACCTTCAACAATCTTTGATCGTGGCAAACTCTTCCAGAACACTTGCACACATATCTGATCTCTTGCTTCCGCAGGCAATTTAGGAAAGGCAAGCTTAGTCAACCTGTGTATCTCAGTAGAATGTCTGAACACATCCTTTTTATATCTCATTTTGCACAACGTACTAAATGCATGCTTTGGTGTCTCGCTATATTGTTTGATCATTTCAGCGATGATACCATAGTACGTCCTATCAGGAGTCTCATTAGGATCGTGATTTAGTCTTCTGTTGTACACCTCCCATGGTTTATCTGTGAGACAAAGTCCCATAAATTCAAGGAGTTCCTGATAAGGCAATCGTAGTAGTCGTGCTCGACTCTCAAATTTCGACCGCCACTCCTCAAAAGTCTGAGACTTCGGGTTATACGGGACAATAGCTTTAGTAATGGCTATCGCCCTTCCCATTTCTGAAGATGCACTATTATTGCTACTCTTCATTTTCAGGATCTCATTTTGCAACTCTATCAACTGAGATTGGACGTTCTCATCCAACTCTCTGACCCTCTGCTGCTCCATTGATAGGTCTTGTTCTAAGTTGTCCGCTTCTTGTAGTCTTCTTCTCTCTCCTTCCTGTTGACGTTGTTGCTCTTCACCTTGTCGTAAACTTCGTTGCTCCTCATCTTCTCGCACATGTTGATCTTCAATAAGTCCACCATCAGTACCGTTCTGGTTGTTCTCAGCGGGGTTCTCTCCTTGACCATTAACCATTGTCTGGGCACCACGTGTTGTGTACTTGGGAACTCAAGAGTACCAAAAGAGGTAGATAACAGTACTAACTACAGCGGAATAAATGTAGAGACAAATTGTGTGAGCTAAGGTGGGAAGGAAGGAGACAACAATTGTGTGGATACATCACATTAAGCCACCCAATAGTTCTGTTGTGATCACTGTTGGAGAAGATTATGTAGGGATGGCTACAGTTCTCGAGCGTGAGGAAGAAGGTTATGAAGATAAGGTTCTCCTTCATCCGATGAAGGTTGAGGTATTTGACGGTTGCATCACGGTTAAGAAGATAGACGATATTGATTTGGTTCACGCCGAGTTAAATTCTCTCATTTATGTGAGCCCAGATAGTCATCATCGGATTCGCGTAATGAGTAAGAAGGTGTTGCAACTGTTGGAGGACATCGACGTTTGGGGCTACGGCTCCATTATATAACTTACAATTACCGTATTGTAGCGACTATTGTTCTTTGACTATTGTTGTTATGGCTAACCCTGACTAATGTTTACTGCTTCTTGTTGAACTATACGGCAGTAATGATGCTGCAGTATTAGTCATCATTATTGCACCCTATTGTCTTGGGTCTAGATCAGGCTCTGTTATAGTGTGAGCGCCTAGTTGCGCACTTCTTGCAATCTTGATCTCTTGAGGCTTCGTAACGACGGTCGCAAGATCGTTGGTTCCTAAGTGAGACGGTGCTCCTTAAGGACAATTATTTGGTCTTGAGGAATGAGCTAGCCTTTATTGTATAGCCTATATCCCATTGGTGGTGTGTGAAGTGGTTAGAGCGTTTAAACCCGTTTCGTTGTTGAGACTCTCGACACGAGAGGATGCTTGAAACGGCTCGACCGTTTCGCCCACTATGTTTGAAGGATGCTTGCAACATCTGTGGTTATTGCTCTACTGTTCCGTGAGATAATTATCCACTCGTATAAACGTTAGGGGATAATATTGCTGTTGTTTCATACTGCATTCTTTTTGCAGTATTGTTATTGCTGAGTTATACTCACGGGCTTTCATGCTTTCCTATGGTTGACGATTTGGACAAAGCTACTACTAAGGTGGTCGAAGTGGTTTCAGAGGGTCGTATTTTGAAGCCGGAAGATGTCTTGGCCATGATCGATGACGTTGATTATTATGCAGAGGCCGAGCTTGTGTCCAAAATGGTCGAGGAAACCAAGAAGAAGGGTATGGACTTTGCTGTTCACTGTATGGCTTCTGGTATTAAGATAGATGCTTCTGGTGAAGGGTCTAACCCTGTTATTGAAGAGATAAGGGATTCCGTTTGGACGGCTAACGTCGACTTTGCTAAACTGACGAAGACGGTTACGTTTAATCCTTTAAGGATTAAACTTTAAGGGTCCTATTGTTCGCTACGAGTACTCCCGCGAAGTTAAGCAGGGTTGTTACAACGAATCTAAGGTTAAAGAACCTCGGCTTACTAGTGGCGGTTTGTCTTTCGCCGTTACACCTTCGATGAGGCGAGGTATGTTCAACCAGTTCGAGCAAGAGGTTATGCGTCTGACTCTCGTTAAGGGAAGTACCTTCGTCCCTGAAGTATGGACGTCTCTCTCCCCAGAGTTAAGGCTTTTCATAGTTACAGGAGAGACGGTCTTTCCGGATGCTAAGCCTGGTCAAGAACTAACGGTTGAGGTACTCGAAAAAGCTGGAATATGGTATCCCTGTTCCATTCTTACCGTGGGTTCTCTGTTACGGTGTATTTGTATCAAGATGATGTTGGACGTTACGTCTCAATGGGAGAATACTGAGAATTATCCTATCCTCCTACCCCTCAAGATTCCTGCTGAGGATTCTGTACTTGCGGAGCAAAGGTGTTATCGTATGGTTACCCACTCCTTGTATTCTACGGCCTTGAGGATATTGACTATGTATAAGGCTCTCTTTTATAGAACTTTACACATATATTATAAGTTGGTCAAGAACTACTGCATAATGAACCGTTTAGAACCGTTTAGAAGGTCATACTTTTGATACTATTGCTCAGCAAGCTTGGAAAAGGTACGAGTCTGAGATGTCCTATATTGAGACGGAAAGTCCCGAAGATAAGTGTTTCTATAGGGCTCTCACAGTTGCTGAGACAAGGTTCTGCCGTGTTCGTGATGGAGAAGAAGAGGCCTATCCTATGGATGGTTCAGCTATGGCTATTCCGTGGGAGACTAAGGGTGACCATGATGAGACGCTCCAGGAAATCGCTAGAGATCCTAAGAATGGTTATGTGGATTCTGCTACTAAAGAACCTACTAGGGTGGTTGATGAAGCCACTGCCGCTACTACTGCTAGTAATGATGCTAAGGTTACAACCCCCCAGGTGGATGTGACTGGTAATGATGGTTCTTCCTCTAAGTGGGACAAAAACTGGTATGGTTCTTCCTCTAAGTGGAGTGGAGAATGGTATGATACTACCGGTTCGGCTTCTAAGTACAAGGTTAACTGGTATGAGACTCCTCAGCTCGAGGGTAAGGTTCTACTCCAACCTGTATGCGACTCTCCGCCTACTGTTACTAATGATGAAGAAGCACAAGGTGGTTCCAGCTGTTCTAAGAGTGTATTTTTGAGTGATGTCATGAAATCCACTTATGAAGGAGGCTCGGTTGAAGTGAAGTCTTCAGAGAAGGGTAAGAAGAAGAAGTCTAAAGGGTCTAAGGATGAAGGTTCTTCAAGCTCTTCTAGTTCTTCAAGTAGCAGTATTGAATCAATACTGCTACTTGAAGAACTAGAAGAGCTCAATACTATTGATGAATAAAGATGATGATCGTAAGATCGATTATTTCTATTCCGGCAATATGGTTGATACGTAATGTCAATATGATATTGTCTGTATTCAACTGTTGCCAAAGGTATGTATATGGTATATTTTTCCGAGTTGGATTGAAGTCGCCAATAGTTGAAATTGGGTAATTTCACGCGGGC
>NW_003207896.1:35714-42680 GCF_000006405.1 Perkinsus marinus ATCC 50983 | reverse complement strand
GCGCTTCGGCGCACAATGTGGCGCCGAAGCGCACATTGTGCGCTTCGGCGCAGGGCACGGAGACCTGTCAACCCTTATGGTTGATTTGTCCCCTTGTCTTACGGTATTTACTGTACTTTTGTTACGGTATTTGCTGTTTGCTGTCTATTGTGCTAGCCTCGGTGATTCGCGTCACAGATTTGTGCATGCGTGCTGTTCCCAGGGGTGCGTGAACCCTAGGGTTAGGCGTTTGTAAGCGTTCGTAAACGACGTTCGTTTGCTTACGTTGGACCTGAGCCCAGGCTCAGAGTGATTTACTGTGATTTGAGGTATATTATTCGCTAGTGGCTAAGCTTCGTCTGAACCGTATCTTAGTCAGGGATTAGTTTACGGTATTGTATACGAGTTAGGCATTGTGTTCACTAGTCTCGATGGTATTGACTCGTAGTGGCGAGAGTTCGAATGGAGTCGTTGATCATTCGGGTCAACGGAGCCCCTTTGGGAAGATTGTGAAGATTAAGGAACGTGCTTGTTCGTTCTAGGGTTTCAGGGAGAGTTGAAAGTGATCCCAGTCACTACGCACAACGTTTACCTACACTAACTGGGAACCTACCTACCCCTGTGGTCAGCGATCACCGCCGTTGTGCACAGGACCTTGCATGATGCAAGGTCATGATGAAGTTGCATCTGATAGGCACAGGGCCTATAAGGTAGGGCACCAGGTGCCCGGCACCTTGAGGTCCTTCGCCTTACCCTTAGGCCCCGATTTGCAGCCTTTGTAAAAGAGCCTAAGTTATCCTAAAGAGGTTAAACCTCTTTAGGTGCAAAAATCGCCTTACGGTTTTCGTGCCTAACCGAGGCTTGTGAAATGGGCCCCAGATCCCGAGCTCGGCCGGATCTGGAAATTAGCGACCGCCCATTGGATCAGAAACGGTTGGTCAACCGGTGGACCATCGGCGGTGGTGATGACAGATATTTGGTTTGGTTTGAATGATCTATGGGACTCCTGTAGCGTGGTATATATTATATACCCATTAGACGCCATTATATATCATATAAGCAATTAATAATGAGTTAGTGATAGTGTACACACATCAAGCCCGTGTTGAGCCGTAGCCACCTTGCCAAGATGACCTTGGTCAAGTTAGTTTTGTTCCAATCTCTACTCTCCCCTCCGTATCGCGTTCCTCAGGGCTGGGAAGGTTGAACCTTCAAGGTTCAATCAATCATCGGTCAATGGGCGATGTGTAGGTTCTAGCAGCCCTCTGTATCGTCTGAATGGTGCCTGCAGGTGTTTCGATTTTGCGTTCCCTGCAACACTGTTGCAGTTTTGATAGCGGTCGTTCATGGAAACGTCGATTAATATCTGCCGAATGGTCTCCGAGGATGGGGCATTGCATGGTCCCCCTCCGAGACGACAAGGCGTTGGTCCTTCTTGGTGAGTTCACCTTCTGAAAGTCGTTGGTTGAAGCCTTTTATAGGTGGTTGGAATCGCAACTTCAACTTCAAGAACGACGTTTGGCGGCCGACCGACGGCGGTCGCACGTGGACGGAAGTCATCCCTGTCGATCCGAACTGATCATTCCTGCCGCGCTGTGATTTTGCCTTGTGCTATTCTGCACGGTAGTAGGTGAGTAGTTACTACGCCGTATGCAATACAGGCTCATAGTGTTTCAGAATTGTTGTTCGGATAGGGCTTGGTATGAACAACATCCACCTCAATGACGCTTGGTGCTCTGACGACTCCGGTGGAAGTTGGCAAAGCCTGTCTGTGTTCACCCCATGGGAACCCCGATGGGCCATGGGACTCACCACCATCAACGGTGAGTTCCCTTCCAATGTGTATTGCTGAGAGTCTGCCTGGACCAGGCGTACTAGGCGGCCTGGTACGGGAGGCGACCAGTCGATGGCCAAGGTCGGTGGCACTACTATGACGGGTTTGCTTTCTGACGTGTGGAGGTCAGACGATGGCGGAGTGCCGTGGGAAGAGGTAGGCCTGACAGGCTCTAGTACACTAGACGGAATAACTATAACGCTAGACGGAGACTTCGGTCCCCGAGGAGGAATGGCTGTCGTCCAGCACAATCCGTGCGGTAAGCTAGTCTTATGTGGTGATTAGATAACAAGCATTCAAGGTGGTGAGAAGAATCGATATTAGATAGATGCAATGGTTTCTCCGTGTAGACAGCGGTGAGTCGAGTAAAGATGTCGATCAGTGCAGTCCCGAAGTGCGGAATCCGCACTGCGGATTAGTCGAGATGAAGGATCCTCATGGATTAAGACTTCCCAGCGAGTCATGCGGATGTGAGAAATGCTGTTATTACGTCGTAAGACTATTTTGAGCAGTTCTCCCATCACTGGGTGTTTCCTAAGATCGGCTCCCCGAGACCATACCAAGACGTTGGCAAGCTAGATGTTTTGCTCGATGTGTGGCATTACATTCTGACCGTTGTTCGCTGGTTGGTGGAGAACTGCGATCAGAAAAACGTGTGGATGATGCATGGCTGTGTACTGCTGCTACTGACGCGGTGACGTTCTTGTCGATTATGCTATGACAACTACGTGATATTTAGTTGCTAGCACAAAATGCGGAGTGGCGCATAACATGGACAATAACTAGGAAGCTTGTAAGATGAACACGAACGCTTCATCAATAATTGTTTGGATATTTTATATGCTGTTTACTATCGTGAATGGTTGTTTATACAATCCGAAAATACAATGATGGAATGGGAGAATTGTTGAATGAGGAAATTGTTAGTAGCTTTTCGATCGGAATGACTCCGCACTGGTTTCATAACATTGTTATTATAAGAAGGCAGAACCTTGTAAGGCTTGATTGAAGTTATCCGATGTGGAAAATATTCACCATGAGCTCAGCTAAGGGATTCCTTCACCCGAGAGAGAAATATTGTGAGCTACGTGAGATTGGCACAGCGATCGATGATGATGCACCAGCATCTCCCAGCACGATTCATAATTGGAACACCGAGCCAATCAATACTTGCCCACTGAAGTAAGACACAAATTCAAGACGCGAATTCCAAACTCAACAGTTGGGCGTAAAGAATCATCTTAATCAAATCCCCAGCGTTACGATGATCAGGTCTGATGATTAGACCTTCACAAGTCAGCATCGACTCGGATCATCATGAGACGAAGTCAGAGTGAAAAGTTAAACCTTCTTTTTTCCAAGTATCTTATTGACAGCCGCCGCAGCATTCACGCGGCCGAATGACATAGTCTTTTTCCCTTTGCTGCCCTTGATACCTCCAGTGGCCGTGTCCTTGATGATACTTTTGATGTAAGCAGGGGTCAGCTTAACCTCCAGAGAAGGTTCAAGGCTGTAGAGCATCCCAGCTATACCTGCTACGATAGCGGCGGCACCCGAAGTGCCCGACGTAGTGCCATACACCCCTTCGAGAAAAGTTGTAGCTATATCGTAACCTGGAGCGGCGATGTCAACAGCTGAACCGAAATTGCTTTTATCTTCAAGCTGCATATTGGAACCATACGTTGCAGCCACACATAACACTCCATCAGTGGGTGAACGGCTGAAGGAGCAAGGGAAGTATGGGGCTTTGTCCAGATCCAGGTGCTCATTCCCTGCCGTGATGACAACGAGCATACCAGCTGCAGTTGCTTCCCGAATCTTTTCGGTAACGGCTTGGGAACTAGTTGAATCGGACCCTGCCGTCATGAGAATAACTCTCACATCACCTTCCCTCTTATTGATCAGGTAGGTGAAAGCATCTTCGATTGCGGAATAAGTCGAAACTTCACCGTCGAATATGGGCAGTATGCGCACACTGTCCAGAACACCCGCTATACCGATCTTGTTATTTCTGATAGCACCAACGATGCCAGCCATGTAAGTTCCATGCGGTCCTCGAGGTCTGGTATCATCATTCTTATCAACGACGTTGTAGCCCTTGATGACGGTACCCTTCAAGTCAGGGTGAGTGGCCTCGATCCCTTCGTCAATAATTGCGATGGTCACAGGTGTTCTTTTGGCAGTAGAGTCCAGGATACCCCAAGCCTCCGGTATAGAGATGGCCTCAAGATAATCCTTCTGCCAGGGATAGAATTCGTCGTTGGGATTGCCGTTCACAGGACCGAGCACACGGAAATGACCATTGTCGCCCACTTCTGCTTCAACGTAGAGGAGGTCGCACGGGAAGATCCAGAATGATGTTACGACGAGCTTCATTGTAAGCCACTAAGATAAGCAATTCGTTGTGCTTCGGCGTGTCGAAGTGTACACATGAACTATCTCCTTTGACTCACGCAGATTTGTTCGCGCCACGGAAAATTCTTCACGCGCGGCATAAAACTTTTTCCAGAACAGTTGGCCTTCCTCGTGATCGTTAGGGAGGTATCCCCATTTCCGGACCAAACCACTTCTGGGACAAATACATTTTTAGAGTCAAAACAACACTCTTTCGGATTGCTCCGCGCACACCACCACTTTTTTCTTACTCTGGCCACTTTTCTTCTGCGCGCCACTTTTTTCCCCGGCGCGCCACTTCTTTCTCCTGTTCGTCTCTTCGCGTGTCTGTCCCCTATTACCCTTTCCTCCCGCACTCCAAACTTCTCGTAGACCTCCGACTGTCGGCGTCACACTCAGGATCACTTGTCCTTGTTGTTGGGGTTGACTAAGGACCCCGAGAGGTTGTGTTCAGGACTCAGTCGAGTCTTGCGAACTCCGAATAGGTGGGGTGCTAGTTACCGGATACACCAGGGTGATACTGGGTTGGGGTTGACTAAGGATCGCGAGAGGTTGTATTCGGGACTCAGACGAGTCTTGCTGTTACTGCTGCAACAATGCTTCCTTCACCAGAGTGCGTAAGAATATGCACTCATCTTCAGGTGTTCTGTTCCTCCTCCTCCTTGTCCTAAAAACCAAAAACAGCAGTTGGCATTGATAGGAAAATATACATGCCAATATTCGATGGCGATACTCTTGCAGTTATGATGTTGTCTCAAATGCCGGTGTTTCATAAACCTAAGCGAAAAATACCTAGCCTAGCCTAGCTATAGCTATTCCTACTAGGAATTTCCTAGCTGTACCTGTTACGATAGCGGCGGAACTTGAAGTCTCCGACGTGATGCCATACACCCCTTCGAGAAAAGTTGTAACTATATTGTAACCTGGAGCGGCGATGTCAACAGCTAAACCGAAATTGCATTCACTCATGAGCTGCATATTTAATCTATACGTTGCAGCCACACATAACACTCCATCAGTGGGTGAACGGCCGAAGGAACAAGGGAGGTATGGGGCTTTGCCCAGATCCAGGTATTAATTCCCTGCCGTGACGACAACGAGCATGCCAGCTGCAGTTGCTTCCAGAATCTTGTCGGTAACGGCTTGGGAACTACTTGAATCGGACCCTTCCGTCATGAGAATAACTCTCACATCACCTTTCCTCTTATCGATCAGGTAGGTGAAAGCATCCTCGATTGCGGAATAAGTCAAATCTTTACCATCGAATATGGGCAGTATGCGCACACTGTCCAGAATACCCGCCATACCGATCTTGTTATTTCTGATAGCACCAACGATGCCAGCCATGTAGGTCCTACCAGGTGATCTACGTTCCACGCAATGGACGGTCC
Organism: Perkinsus marinus ATCC 50983; assembly: GCF_000006405.1. Lineage (NCBI taxonomy): Eukaryota > Perkinsozoa > Perkinsida > Perkinsidae > Perkinsus > Perkinsus marinus. The sequence goes on along the minus strand of NW_003207896.1, from coordinate 37,082 downwards.
ATTATGGACCACTCTTTATCACTTCTAGTCTACTCTCCCCTCTAGTTACTCTCTCTCTGAGTCTCACATCAAGAACAACTCGTAATTGCACAAAGTGACGACAGCTTTTATCCCTCATGTATTTTTAGATTCTCTCAACGATTAAAAAGTTCATCATTTTTCTCCACTATAATGATTGTTGCACTCTTTATATCCTGTATACCTCTCGTTCGCCCCAATGAAAATTTCACGGTGAAACGAATACATGCGTTGCATGGCGTACTCCACTCACCACAGAGCCACAACGTTGAAAATCATTCTCTTAACTGTCTCGTTATCCAGTCCAGTATTGCAACTCACTTAATAGCGTCATACGAGGGAAGTGGAGATTAGAACGAAACGAACTTGAGCCAAACTGCTACACCGCGACACGGACTCATGTGTGCACACTGCCTCTAGGTCTATCTTGATTGTTCATATACCACCACGCCACCGGGCTCCCAAGGACCAACAAAACCAAACCAAATATCTGTCATGACCATCAGTCGATCAGCCGTCTCGGATCTATCGATCCGTTTCGATCGCTAATTCCTAGATGCGACAGAGCTCGGGATCTGGACATAAGGTATGTCCTGATGCGTGAACGTCATGCTAGGACGTGGTTATGTCACATAACCACGTCCTATCATGCGCTGTTGACGCGCGTGAAGCAATAAGATCATAGCGTAGATCTATGAGCTGCGAACACAATGCTGTGGTTCCGTCCATACCAGCAGCGTATATAAGTCGCTTCCCTGCAGAGTGCCGGGGATTTTTTTAGCGCGCGCGTGTTAAATCTGCACGGAAATTTCCATTCCCGCCGTTTCCGAAATGCTCGGTGTCAACGGGATGTTCATCGGAGATCACCTGAGCTTCAAGAGCACCCCCAGGATTTGATTTCACATGTGAAGCTTGATCACGGGACTCTCATGATAGGAGTGCTCCTGAAAATAAGGAGAGGTTTAACACGGCGCAGGATTTTTGGACGGGACCATTTTGTAACGAGGGGCAACTCCAGGGATTTGGAGATGACCTGCACGAACGAACAGGTTGCACATGATATCTCGTGAATAGTCGACACATCTATCCATCTCTCTCTGTCCCCTTGTGCCAGTGTTACCAGCGCTGGCCCTATTGATCGATATCCTAAGGTCTGCTTAGCTTCTATGTGATATAGTCTAGCGTTGCCTATGGCAACTTGCCATACTACTCGATAACTACCTAATCATTTCTCTATGACTGAGACAAGTGTTACTTCAAGTGGGGGTGAGGGAGGCAAGACGGACAAAGACCAGCAGCAAGGTAGTTGCTGGAAAGGTTCTCGCCCTGAGACAGAGGAGCACTAGCAAC
>NW_003207896.1:26812-35614 GCF_000006405.1 Perkinsus marinus ATCC 50983 | reverse complement strand
CCTTCACGCCTGGAAGATGATGGTGCATCATCTCATCGCCCATGTCTAGTGTCCTGTAAGGGCACATCTGAACCGTGATCTGTACGTCTCCTGTCATAAGTCACATGCACGCGTCTTACTAAAATGACGTGCGCTATTTATATGAGACGCGACAGATGAGACGAGACAGATGTTGCCCGAGATACCTTAAGGATTTTATTCCGTTCGACGGTTTTTACCTATCTGGTGTCACCTACACTTCTATGTTGGGTTCTACAGTCCCCTTACATCCCGTAGCACACTCGGGTGAAGCAATCCTTTGCTGAATCTATGATGAAGATAATCTAACTCGGCCGTTGTCTCTTAAGACATCCCTCTGCAATGACATTCAATGTGGTGTTATTCCAATGGTAAAAATGGAGTTATCTAACATTTCGCAAAATCAGAGGAATGTGGTCGTGAAGAAATTGATAGGCTTGGGGTAGTGAACTCAAGCAGTGAGTTCTCCTCCAGTTCGGAACTCCTTAGTGGTATATGATTTTTAGTATACATCATGATGTTTACTCTCATTATTGCCCTCCTCACCGTTCACTCCCTAGCAAGGCCTCCCCCACCAAACGGGAAATATGCTAAGAAGGTCTCTAATGTTACGACTGTTGGTGCTAGTTTTGCCGCTGAGGAGCCTGAGGTCGAACTAAGCGTTTCATGTGGCGTTGGTAAGTATTACGAGTCACTGCCTTTGAAGGTTGTGAGGACGCGATTTGATGTATTCGAAATTGCTCATTCCGACACGAATCCATATCGGGCCTACCTAGCTTACATCAGAATGGTATGTCCGAGACTCCAGTTGAAGGAACCTGATTTCCACACGTTCTACTACCACGGTTACACTAATACCATCAAGACAAGAGTATTGGACGGAATCATCACTCTAGAGAAGGAGTAAAAGTTACCTGATATTCAATTATCAGTTATGATAGCTTGTGACCACCGATGGGAGTGATAGTAGTTTAATTGGGCTTCTTTTTACCTTATCGGCATTTAACATGTAATGTGTATTCAAAAGACGAGATGTTCACACATAATTTTATTAAGGTGGAGCAGAGTCGTGTTGTGAATCAGTTTATGTAACATAATCGTTCACCGTTGATATAACATAATCGTTCACCGTTGATATAACATAATCGTTCACCGTTGATATAACATAATCGTTCACCGTTGATATAACATAATCGTTCACCGTTGATGTAACATAATCGTTCACCGTTGATATAACATAATCGTTCACCGTTGATATAACATCATCGTTCACCGTTCATATAACATAATCGTCCACCGTTGATATAATATAATCGTTCACCGTTGATATAACATCATCGTCCATTGTTGATATAACACAATCGTTTATTGTAAATACTGGATCCAGCGGAGCTCATATAATATCAACATGATAACAATGTGAATCGATTGACACCAACGTTTTAGAAGCGTTACGTAGTCTATAGTCGTACTAGTCTCAAATTGAAGAACTTAGCCATCTCGGAAATCTACATATGCATACATACTGTTTGCGTCGCATTGTATAAAACGTATGGTTTGATATGATGCTCATCTAGATACTGTATCTGTGTATACTAGAAATCATCACTCCTATAGAGTTGGGTAGAAACCTCAGTAGTACTAAATAGTGATTAGCAACAGTTTCATTGTCATCATGGGAAGGCGGATATGATCCTTGAATGTTTAGATATTCACTTTCCTCGAAAATGGCAGCCTCGAATGAACCTCAATCTGCACAGGTGTTACTCGGAAACACGACTGGTGTTATGTCTATAACTGCGACATGGATGATGTTTTTGTGGGGGGGAATGTAATAAAGGGGGTTTCACCCTAGTGGTGTGAAAAACACATTTCACTTCGCGTAAAACGGGTGAAACTCCACAGATCTAAATGGTGTGCTCGTCCGAACTGATTCGATCAAAAGTACTTGCGAAAAACCATGGCAGCTTGTGGGAAAATTTGCACAGGGTCATCAACTACATGTATTAGTGACACTATGAAAAGTTTAGGGAATTACCATTGGTTCCTCTACGTTTCTACTCCAACTCGTATGTGAACTTGTATAATTAGTGACGAAACTTTTGAGCTCAGGTGAGGAGCAAAGGTGCGAATATCAGATTTATTCGTTTATGAACTTTCGGTCAACGTGTTCATCATGTTAACAATGATGATAGACCCGTACAGAACTCACTAGTTTTGGATTTCGAGCTGCTAAAGTGTCCCAGACGCCTATACGTAGAGGATTCCATTTTGTAATTCTATTCAGATGGTTTTCACGAAGGGTATTATTCCGGGATATTCCTCTGAGTATGTCCTCGTCGGTGATGTTAGCAGCGGGAGATTTCTCTCTGGCGTTTTCGTTGAGCTGTTTGTTGATCCTCTTATTGGGTCTACAGTTGGGTCCCTTGGTGGATGAACGAGCGAGGATGATTGCATGGAGTAATATTGGTCGAGTGGTCAGTACCTTGCGCTTGCATGGGTGTGTCCCGGGTTCTGTCCCCACGTTGTGCATTTTTGTAGGTATTTGCCTGAATGGCATCCTACTCATGGTGTATGTCCTCCTACCACTCTCTCTCCTAATCATAGCATGTCCTGTTCGATCCTACGGTACCATCACTTGAGTATATCGCATTTAGATCTGTGCCCAGGTTCGAGTTTCCGTTGGAAAAATACATCACTACGGCACTGGTTACAGCTGGGCAGCTGCGGAGGTCTAGCTGTGCTTATAGTGTGCTGGACGATGAGACAGGGTAATATAAAGAGAGTATAGAAGGAGGAGTCGTCAGATTAACTCGACAGTGATCCAACTTATTAGTAGTAATTATGTATCCCTTATACGTTGCTAAGCTAGGGTAGGATACGAATTGCAGGATGGGAAACAGACATACTTTGAGTACTAATCTTGCAAGATTAGTTATTTGACAATCAAACTTTTGCTGTGGACAGTGCTGGTGTGTTATGGCTCTAGTGTTGGAGTAGGAATATATGTTAGCTTTCCTCAGCACCTGAGCTCAGGAGTTTCCTATACAGTGTTGGAGTAGGAATATATGTTCGCTTTCCTCAGCACCTGAGCTCAGGAGTTTCCTATACAGTGTTGGAGTAGGAATATATGTTCGCTTTCCTCAGCACCTGAGCTCAGGAGTTTCCTATACAGTGTTGGAGTAGGAATATATGTTCGCTTTCCTCAGCTGAGCTCAGGAGTTTCCTATACAGTGTTGGAGTAGGAATATATGTTCGCTTTCCTCAGCTGAGCTCAGGAGTTTCCTATACAGTGTTGGAGTAGGAATATATGTTCGCTTTTCTCAGTTGAGCTCAGGAGTTTCCTATACAGTGTTGGAGTAGGAATATATGTTCGCTTTCCTCAGCTGAGCTCAGGAGTTTCCTATACAGTGTTGGAGTAGGAATATATGTTCGCTTTTCTCAGCTGAGCTCAGGAGTTTCCTATACAGTGTTGGAGTAGGAATATATGTTCGCTTTCCTCAGCTGAGCTGAGGAGTTCCCATACTTATTATATGAGTTATAGTAGAAGTGTACAGAAACCAATTATAATTCTCCAAAACTTCCTCAAAATCTTCATATGTAGTTGAACATGTGCATATTTTTCCCCATGTAGTATCAGCCGGAGAGTTCGTGTATCAATTTCGGTGTAATAGGAGGCGAATACGGTTAGCTCAACGTTACGTATGAAGCAACGGCTTCGCGATACGGATCGAAAAATTTTGGGAATATTTCCGATTGGTGATATTCCCATTTTACGCAGGTGAGGGTTTCCTATTGTCAACGACTGGCTCTATTGGAGTAGTGCTGGTGGCTATAGTATCTGGTTATGGAGCGGTAAAGTTCCCTTATGCTAACATATCGAGGCTGATGAACCCTGTGAGTTGCTGGTGTGGGATTCATTACTTCTATCTGGGTGGGAAAATAAGAAAATTCTGAGGAAATTTCGGGAAATTCTCATTAGTTTCTGAGCATTTTTTCGTGTGTAAACTTGTATAATAAGTGAGGACACTTCCGAGCTCAGCTGAGGAAGGCGACGAACATATGTTCCTTCACCAGCATTAGTATGATTCGTAGCAATTCTCAGGGGAGTTACACTAGGGGACTAGCGAGTCACATAATGCGGCGTTAATTATGGTATGGTATTTATCCGAATAAAAAATTGTTGTGCCAATGCCCTAGTGTGAGATGCCCGGTGTCGTATCAGGTCCTCAGTGTTGGAGGAATATATATTTGAGTTTCCTCAGCTGAGCTTAGGAGTTTCTTCACAAACTCTACAGTTTGACATTTGAATTCGGGTAGAAATGTACGAAAACCAACAAGAATTTTACCAAAATTCCCTCCAATTCTCACCAACGTATGTGTGTATATTTTCCTCCCCTCCCGTAGGTCACCGAGAGGCAACTACGAGAACAACAAAAACGACTATTGCATACACTGCAGCTGATCGGGGAGAAAAAACGGACAGTTCTACAAGGAACTCATCAAGCGAACTCTAGAGATAGCAAAAATGATGGTAGCAGAAAATTTTGCTCTGGAAAAAATTTTTTTATTTTCCCCTCAGGGTATCTATCGAATGCATTAGGATGGATTTTACGTGGTGGTTCGGGCGGAAAAACGTCCGAGCGGGAAATGCTGTATGAAATTGAAGCCTTGGAGTCTATGAGTAAGAGTTTCACCCTAGTGATATGAAAAATATATTTTATGGAATTGGAATATCGCGTTTTACACGGAGTTTTACGCCAGTTTACATTCAGTGGGGGCACGCAAGTGGCAGTCTGGAAATATATGTTTGCTTTCCTCAACTGAGTTCGTAAATTTCGCCGCTACACTATGGAAATCCACACGCGATTTTTGGTAGAAGTGCAAGAAAAATCAAAGATATTTTCCAAAAATTTTCCCCATAGTTTTCATATTTTTACACTCACCTGTAGTTCTAGGGTGCGATGTATTATAGCAGGTGTCGAGATGCATACCAATTTGGAGAAGCTCATTGATGAGCGGGAAAGAATGCTCTATTCCGCGACATGTATCGGCCGCTTGAAAAACGTCTGGGGTAAGCAAGTGCTCTTTTTTTACTACTTCTTTTCTTGGCGTATTAAGGGAGTTTTTGCCAAGAAGTCTGTGGATTCATAACAGCGGTGTTATATATATAATATATGTCTTGATAAGGTCAATGGGCTATCGTATAGTTATATATATCTATGGAGATAAATCGATTGCTTGTATTATAATGTTATCTTTTCATATTGATGGAGTTTCACGACCCGTCTACGTGAAGTGGCGTAAAACTCGGTGAAAACGGCAATTTTGGCGGTGATAAAAGTATCGTGATATATATATGCCACTAGTTTTTTCATATCACTAGGTGGTGCAACTCTAATGATACATATTATCTGATATGGTTGGCTATGTAATTTACTAATATAGTATATGGAGTTCACCACCCTAGTGATATGAAAAACACTAGTGAGAAATATATTTCACGACTACTGCATATCACCGCGAATATCGCGTTTTTCCACAGAGTATTACGCCACCTTATATAAAATGGGTAGTTAAACTCCAGTATAAATGAATATTTCATAATTGCTTATCAATAGTTAGTGTAACAATATATGTATAGAGATTTTATGATCGTCTCTATTGAGAGAATAAATGTTCGCTCTCCTCAGCTGAGCTCAGGAGTTTCCACACTAATCACATGAGTTGGGGTAAAGGTGTTTAGAAATTCCATAAAAAAATTCCCAGGATTTGTTCGAAATTTTTACAGTGTCACCGACACATGTGCGTATTTTCAATATAGTCGATTTCGACTACACTAGGACTCGTGTGATATTACTATGTTTACTTATTCTCAGGGTGGATCATGTCGGTGGTATGTTCGTATAAAATAGTCACCTCCTCGCGTAACTTCGTAAACGGCAGTGTTACTGAGAGGAGCCTCATAGAGCGTCTGTTGGCGGCCTCTATTTTGTACACTCCTGTAGGGTAAGTCATCTAAGGCGGAATTTATTGTCTTTGGTGATTCAGTTGGAAATTGACGTCCAATATTGGTTACGGCTTCTCACTGTCCTCTTCATCACGCATCTGACCATCAGCAATACAAGGAACTGTATCTCGCAGTTATTGTCAATATTCAGACTGGTGCAACCGTAAGGGAAGTGGGGTTACTGTTAAAGGGTTGTGATCGGGAGTATACTATCTAGTGTTCTTAGTCTTCGATAGAATAATTTGATGAAAAAATGGGAAAACAAAAATTTGGTAAAAATGAAAAAATTAAAGAGTAATAATTATCGAAATACAAGAATAAAAAGGGAAAGAGAAGACTCTATCATTATCTATATGATATCATAAATAGCAGTCGTTGCGGCATTTTCAAAAGTTGGATTTCATGATGGTTACTTGTCGATCGATTGATAACTCTCAGGCACGCTGGTATGGAGTCGTCACAGAAAGCCAATGCTGCGATAGCAATAATCATGGCACAGGTGAGCCGTCGAGAAATTTTAGGGAAAATCATGTTGGAGATTTCATGGGACTATGTCGTTTTCAGAAAATGTGGAGGGGAATATGGAATATGAAAATTCTGATGAAATTTTGGGAAATTTTCGTTGGTTTTTATGAATTTTTACTCTGACTGCTACGACTAGTGAGGAGAGCGGACATCTGTTCCTTAAATGATGGAGTTTCACGACCCTTTTCAAGTGAAGTGGCGTAATACTCTGCGAAAGAGCGCGTTATTCGCGGTGATATGCAGTAGTCGTGAAATATGTTTTTCATATCACTAGGGTGAAACTCCAGTATTTTCAGATGATGTTGTTGTATTTCTGTACGTGTACGTTGATGATGCGGATGGCGTTGCCGTTGCATAGCAAAGCCAGGGTAGAACTTGAGAGGTTCCTCGGTGACAAAGTAAGTCTTGGTCAACTCTTCCACTCTGTGTTGGGAAATATGTCTGATGTCCACAGCTGAGTTTAGAAGCTTCCTCACTGAAATCAATGAGAAATTTTCCCCCAAATTTTTATCAAAATTCCCATATTTTCACCAGCACATGTAATTGACCATACGCATGTACTCCCTCACTGGTTGACGTTGCTCTAGGTTGACTTCACTTCGATGCAGCTACGATTTGATTGCACATTCGGTATGGCAGCCTGCGTGTCTGCTGGTCTATTGGCTTTACAGTGGTTTCTTCGGCGAGCGACTACGAAGAGTGTGCTTAAGACAGCTTGATGCATATGAGATGTTTAGTGATTGTGACATTTGTTTGAATACTTATTAATTCGTCTCTTATTCCAATGGGCTTGCGTTTCTGAGTAGTTATCCGCGGTAACCTACTACACATTTGGGAAGCTCACATACACCCGAGTGGTAAGTTAAATCACATAAAAGTGGAAGCAATGCATATGAGCAATTACATGTGTCGGTGACAATATGAGGATCCTAAGAAAATTTCTGGGAAATTCTGATTGGTTTCTGTACACTTCTACCCAAATTCGAGTTAATTTCTAGATTTAGTGAGGAAACCCCTGAACTCAGCTGAGGAAAGCAAACATATATTCCAACACTGAAGGAAAGCGTGTCTCTGTGATCATTGAGAATCACTATTCATTATCAACTTGCAGTGGTATAGTCAATGCATGAATGAAGTTTGAGTACTCGCGAACCAGTAACCGAGCGAAAATTTTCCCTACATCAGTGGTGTTGCATTAATATATAGGAAAAATGCACATACCATAAACTCGATATCGCCATAACTTATGGAGATGAGTCAACTTCCATTAGGAAGAGTGCTTCAAAATGGTACATCTTTCTTACATTCGCCGAGACATTACAGAGTCGATTCTTTTCCACCAGCCGCGGTATAAATCAAACGATAGTTTTCTCTACCAGGGAGTCATCCAGCTCTCAGAAATAACGTTCCTAAGATCCCGCTGAGACTATGATGGGGGAAATCCCGAAAATTGGCCGAAAACATGTTCCTAACCGTTTTGGAAGTCCACAATTCGTTCTCTACATCAGCGACAATGCTCGAATGAATAGGTATGCATACACGATGGTGGCTATATACCCTACCACTTCACCTTATCTGAGTACTCCTGGAATATTGTGTGAGGCCTTCAGTATTGTGATGAAACGCTGTGTCCTTGTCCTTGAGGCTAGGAACATAGTCTGATGAAGTGAAGATTTGTAGGTCAGAGAGTGGTTCGAATAAAGTATTCTTGGGGGTTGGGAATTATTCATCTTCGACGTAGTTTCTCGCATTTTGAGTTCCTACATATGTTCCTTCTGCGTTGGCTCTTCGTCACCTTCATGTCGTCCTTCGTTTTGGCTGACGTCAACGATGCCGTCGATCGTCTGATAGCCGCCCTTCCAGGACAGGTCCAAACTAATGATATTCCCCCACCATATAACACACGATTTGATGAAGCCAATGGTTACGATCCAGCCGCTATGGTTTACGTGTCTTCAGCTGAGGATATTATTATTGTCTTGAAGATCTGTTACGAGGAAGATACTCCTGTAGCTCTGAGGAGTAATGGTGGCCACTCTTATATCGGACAATCTACAGTCAACGGAGGTGTCATCATCAACTTCTCGGAAATGAAGAGTTTCGATGTTACTTATGATGATGATGGTCGGTACGTCGCTAAGATGGGCTCTGGTTTGATGTTGTTGGAAGTGTACTCGAGGCTTGCTCGTCATGATCCCCCACTAGGGTTGGCTGCAGGCTCTGGTTCTTCCGTTGGTTTAGCTGGTTTA
>NW_003207896.1:24405-26712 GCF_000006405.1 Perkinsus marinus ATCC 50983 | reverse complement strand
AGTGAGGAGGATCTCCAAGATGCTATGGAAAAGTGTTGGTCATTTGATAGAGATGTTTACGGTGGCCCCTATAAGGCGAAGTCCATCTACTTCCCCAAGGATATGAGCATTGAAACTTTGGAGTATCTCGCTGAAGCCTCGGTCGACCCAGTGTGTCAAAATGCTGGTGATTGTGTGATGCTCTTAGACTTCTACGGTCATGCCATGTCAGAAGAGCCCGAGGACTGTGACCCAAGTGCTGGCAAGTGTACCTCTTTCGATCACCGAACGCCCGGGTGGCACCTGCAAATGTTGGCTATTTGGGATAGGGATGAGCCAACTCCCACTGATAAACTTGCATGGATTCAGCAGACTTATGACTCGGTCTTTCCAGTGTCGCTCGGTGAGGCCTTTCAGAATTACATCGATTCTGACTTGGCTGAAGGCCGTGAGTGGATCAGTCAGTATTTCCCTAATGCGGATACTTATCCAAGACTTCAACAAGTGAAGTGTCGATATAATGGGATTGACATGTTCAACTTTGCGGCCATTGACCTGATGACTATTGATATTGATGACGACATATGCGGAGTAGATACCACATCGACTACTGAGGTCCCTACCACTACGACTACTGAGGTCCCTACCACTACGACTACTAAGGTCCCTACCACTACTTCTACCGAGGTCCCTACCACTACGACTACTGAGGTCCCTACCACTTCGACTACTGAGGTCCCTACCACTACGACTACTGAGGTCCCTACCACATCGACTACTGAGGTCCCTACCACTACGACTACTGAGGTCCCTACCACTACGACTACTGAGGTCCCTACCACATCGACTACTGAGGTCCCTACCACTACGACTACTGAGGTCCCTACCACTACGACTACTGAGGTCCCTACCACTTCGACTACTGAGGTCCCTACCACGTCGACTACTGAGGTCCCTACCACTACGACTACTAGGGTTTCTACTACGAAAACATCTTCGCCTTCGAATGACTGTGAGGAGGCTGATAGAAAGTGCTCACAAGGCTACTCTGGCTCGTTTTGCATGACATATAAGCTTCCAACAGTCTGTTGGGGAAGCGATGAGCCTTGCAGCTGCGATAGTGTTCCTGCGTCAACAACAGTAGCAGCTACTGCAGGTGGATGCTATGAAGAGGATTTGCGCTGTGCCAGTCTGAAGGATAATTCCTATTGCAAATATTGGTCTTCTCCTTCCAGTTGTTGGGGAACCAACGAGCAGTGCTCTTGCCAATAATCGAGGCTCAAACGTACTGCTATTCTTTTTAAATTATCTTATCTGATTTCATCTTTAGCCTCGAAACTTTCTCATACTATCCGCTTTTATTTCTCAGCTGTTCTTCTGATATGGTATGGTCTTCCTATTAGGTATTGCTTGTGAATATGGCAGTCTCGAGTTGTCAATTTGGGATTTGTATCCGATTCAGATTTTGAATATCACCAGCCTCGCTCAGTTACCAGGCTCAGAAAGATCAAACTTGTATGCGGATAAGTCACTGAAGAATCAAAGATTTCTTAGGTACGACTGATGCAATTTCATTTCGGCAAACTGTAACTCAATTTGCCATTAGTAGGGAGGATTACACATCAATGCAGATATGTCAGCTAGAAGCTGATCTGTAGTAAGAGTGATCGCTAACCGAGTTCCGAATTCCGGGAGCTTTTGCGAGATCTTATGAGTTGAGGTTTGATCCCTCTGAAAAGTTGATTCCTCGAAGCTTTTTCTGAGAAGGGAGAAGGTCCGGACTTCCTATTTCATATTGTAATCTTGTATTTTCTGAGTTTCGATCTGAGAACTCTGGAGGCTCGACTGTATTGATGGGTCCCAATGAAGTAAGAATGAAAAACGAGATGGCTGTTGGTGGATTCTGAACTAGAATCTTTTTGAGTTCGAGATCGTGGTCTTGTTCGACACTTTAGTTTACGGCAAACGACTCGTGTGTCAGTTTGAAGGCCGTCGCCAGCTTAGCTAGACTTGATCCCCGTGGCGTTCCTGATGCTCTGTCACCGTTTGTTTTCTATCAAAACTTGCAACGGCTGTACATCGGATCACTCTCATCGTTATCTGTTCCGAAGGATCACCGGCGTCCATGAAAAGGATCGAGAGCATGTTAGCAAGACGGGCATGTCATAATCCCTTCCAGCACAGTTTGCACCCTCTCTCTACCTCTCTTTCGGCGACCTTCAACCGAACCAAGTATTCGTGCAAAAACGCAGAGAGTGTATCTTCAAACTCTGATCCATGAGTGGTAAGATGGTAATTTCCATAACTCGGAACTCAGGACGACAAACG
>NW_003207896.1:0-24305 GCF_000006405.1 Perkinsus marinus ATCC 50983 | reverse complement strand
GTCTGCTGAATCCATGCAAGTTTGTCAGTGGGAGTTGGCTCATCCTTATCCCAAATATCCAACATTTGCAGGTGCCACCCGGGCGTTCGGTGATCGAAAGAGGTACACTTGCCATCACTTGGGTCACAGTCCTCGGGCTCTTCTGACATGACATGACCGTAGAAGTCTAAGAGCATCACACAATCACCAGGATTTTGACACACTGGGTCGACCGAGGCTTCAGCGAGATACTCCAAAGTTTCAATGCTCATATCCTTGGGGAAGTAGATGGACTTCGCCTTATAGGGGCCACCGTAAACATCTCTATCAAATGACCAACACTTTTCCATAGCATCTTGGAGATCCTCCTCACTGCAGTTAGCTACACCATCAGAAGGGTAGAAGTCCATCCAAGAATCGGAAGTGCAATCAGCCCAGTACCACATGGCCTTTCCAAAGTCTTGCTCGACACGTAGAGGATTAGCCAGGCCGACGGCAGCTTGCATCGCATCCAATTTACCATGACAGGCCGTACAATCACCAGTAACATCATCACAGATGCACTGAGCGCTGTACTGAATCCCACCACCGCCTAAGAATTTACCGATTCCGAACATCTCAGGACCGGCAGCATCGGAGTGCATAAATTCTTGAAAGGCTTTAATCCTCTGAGCTTGTAAGGAAGGATTCGAATCGAAGTTCTTACCGGAAATAATAACCACGTTAGTGACAGGAAAGGCGTCATAACTTAGTGAAACTAATGCACCATAGTTACCACCCATACCACCACGGACAGCAAAGAGAAGATCAGAATACTCATTGTAACCGGTAGCAGTAACCAATTCAAACTGACCATTCTCACGATTGTAGACCACAACCTCAGCAGCAACAATTCTATCAGATGTGACACCATACATAGCGGAAGACAGACCATGGCCACCACCAGAGGTTAAACCAGCTAAACCAACGGAAGAACCAGAGCCTGCAGCCAACCCTAGTGGGGGATCATGACGAGCAAGCCTCGAGTACACTTCCAACAACATCAAACCAGAGCCCATCTTAGCGACGTACCGACCATCATCATTATAAGTAACATCGAAACTCTTCAATTCTGAGAAGTTGATGATGACCCCTCCGTTGACTGTAGATTGTCCGATATAAGAGTGGCCACCATTACTCCTCAGAGCTACAGGAGTATCTTCCTCGTAACATATCTTCAAGGCAATAATAATATCCTCAGCTGAAGACACGTAAACCATAGCGGCTGGATCGTAACCATTGGCTTCATCAAATCGGGTGTTATATGGTGGGGGAATATCATTAGTTTGGACCTGTCCTGGAAGGGCGGCTATCAGACGATCGACGGCATCGTTGACGTCGGCCAAAACGAAGGACGAAATGAGGGCGAGCAAGAACCAACTCAAGAAGAATAACATCCTTGGGTTTTAATAAAATAAGAGGAACTGCGAGAGAAAATTAGATCAAAAGCGCTCAACAAAAACACACCACATTTTTTGTAGGACGAAGTAGCGCACATTGTGTGCATCAGCTGGGGTATATTCAACGACTAGCGTAATCATCACACAAAATATGAAAAAGCATTGTGACCTCCAAAATGTGGCGCTTCATGTCGTTCATTCGAAGTCTGCAATATGCGAGACGGGGTTCTCTTTGTTTTTCAAGTGTCTGGAAAACAACGTGTCTAAGTCACCAAGGAAAAAATGATGTTCAGTGATCATACTTCTGACTACTGGCAGCAGTGTAGGAAAACTATGTATATGATCAATCACTATTAGTGTTGATGACAATTGAGGAAATTTGTGTTGGTTTCTGTACACTTCAACCCTGAGTCATAAGTAAACTCCCATAGAGTAGCAAGAAAGCTTCTGAGCTCGGCTGAGGAAACCGAACATACTTTTCCTCACCGAACACTCCTAGGGAAATCAAGTATCGATTGAGTCTCGTTACTGATGACAATTATGAATCTGTGCGATGCATTCCAGAGATCTCAGTTCACTTCGACACATAAGCGCGAGCAAAATAACATGGCTGGCGGCACGCTGGGGCTAAGAAACCCATACTAAGACTGGCTAAGGGTAACAGTAATAGTGTTATCTTTTACAGAAGTCAGAAAATGAAGTCTAGAGATTCTTTCCACAATTATACTCATAAGATCATCAGCAAACCTCAAGCTAATATCAAGACTCCATTTTAGTGCTACACAACTTGTGCACTCTGTAGGGATTCGGAAGACATCAACCAACTGATACCCCTGCGGAGCTTTTCGGCAGGACTGACATTTTTCCTCAGGTGGTCGGACAGTTTTGGACTATATGTTCGCCTGCCTCAGATGTAATACCATACATAGCGGACGACAGACAATAGCGGCTGGATCGTAACCATTGGCTTCATCAAATCGTTTGTTACATGGTGGGGGAATATCATTAGTTTGAACCTGTCCTGGAAAGGCGACTATCAGACGATCGACGGCCGAGCGAGGTTACAGATGAGAGCCGCCAATAGGACGTGTAGTTGGAAGAACATCTCGAGGACGAGACAAGGTGCAAGCAACTGGAGAGAAAGTTTAGACTTCTCAACGCTGAGAAATTTCGAGGGATGAGCCCATTTTTTCCGATCACATTGCACAAAGTCACTTCGGTTTGCTGAGGAAACAGCCGCTCTCCAGCACCACCGTGCTTACCGTGTAATCGCATATCTCGCTTATAAGTGCACTAGCACTAGCTTGCCACTCTAATGCCGTCATCTACTTGCAACAAGTCAGAGTGTTGGTGATGACGACTGCTGGGAGGGAACCAGGGATTTTCAGGAATCCCCTGAACGGGGCGTTCTCCGTGTGTGATGGTGCCTGCGTGCTAGGCAATGTGACTGTGGTGTTGAGCCAATGCACGGCGTATTGTGAGGTTCGGTATTATCACCGCCCTCTGCTGCCTAGTTGGCTAACACTCAGTCTCACTCAACACTCCCAAATGACTAATACGATGCGGTGGAGCGGGCCTTGATGCTGTTGAACAGAACAACGCGCCTGATCGCGAAGAGCTCCTCAAGTAGGGGTAGTTCATATTGAACTGTTTTTCTAAGATTCGATGACTGATCTCCTCCATGCCTCGCAGCTTTCGAAGCTAGGTTTAGTTATCACTCGGATCACCCGTTGGGCCGCTGTTCGACACCACAGTTCCTGATGACATTGCCTTATAACACTAGCCAGAGCGTTACTATTTGGAGGAATACAACAGCAACAGTACACCTCCTACTAGCCATAGCTAGGAGGGACAGATTGGGCAGACGGATTCCACACCACATAACTATTGGGCGATAGTGATCGATCAACTCCCTGAAAACCTAATGGGATGAACCAAGGCTTTATGAGTGTAAATACTTGACTTCCAGTTTTTACTCCCGCTAGGTAGGAACGACGATTGGTAGCCTCATCACGCTGCCATTGTACACTAGCAATTGCTTCACTCCCAACCAATGAAGACTGTGTTAATATGATGATCTACCTCACCACAGATCCCACTCGATCGGAAGTCATGCCCTAGAAACTCTGCTCTGTGGCGGCCTAGACATGGCTTCAGTGCTAATCCACAATAATTCATCAAATGAGACAGGAAATTCACCGACGCTCGAGAAGACGAGCGAGTAAGGTACCAATTAGGTTGATCTCATTTCTAGCTTTCCCTGTCTCTTGAGGATGAAGTCGTCTATCATAACCCAGATCCTTGCTATTGGAACTTCTACGCTCACCAAGAGGCTATACTTACAACCAGCCGTGTATGTTGCTGAGAATGGCCCTTCGAATTGTACTGTTGAGATGGAAGCCAAAGGGGAGCAGATAATCCTGAACGTCAGCAAAAGTCGAACTCACCTTACGTCACCAGCACTGGAGGGTTTTGAAGCTCGCCCTGGTGTTTTCGTCCTTCGACAGCTACAGGGTAACCTCAGAAAGTTTGCCGGCTTCTGCAAAAGTATGACGGCTATTTTTAGAAAGCCCGTGTCGACCTTTTCGATCCAACTGGAGGTTCGAGGGCGATCTCTGTGGCTGTGTATAGCAGGCCAGGAATATCGTCTCCGCCCGACGGCTCCACTACCAGTTGGGGCAGCCCCTATTGCCGCTGCGAGAATCAGTGAACCTCCCTTCTCGCGGGAAAGTAGAGCGGATGAAAACTACCAAGCATCACCAACTAAGCGGAGAACTAATGGAGACGGTGAAGTACCATCATCAAAGAGGAGAGCCGATGGAAACGACCAAGCATCATCGTCATCACCGAAGAGGAGAGCCGATGGGAACGACCGAACATCATCATCGTCATCATCAAAGAGGAGAGCCGATGGGAACGACCAAGCATCATTATCGTCACCATCAAAGAGGAGAGCCGATGGGAACGACCAAGCATCATCGTCATCATCAAAGAGGAGAGCCGATGGGAACGACCGAACATCATCATCGTCATCATCAAAGAGGAGAGCCGATGGGAACGACCAAGCATCATTATCGTCACCATCAAAGAGGAGAGCCGATGGGAACGACCAAGCATCATCGTCACCATCGAAGAGGAGAGCCGATGGGAACGATCAAGCATCAAAGCAGGAAGGAAGCCTCGAGTTTGGTTTGAATAGGTCCATACGGCTTATTCAAAGATTGTTGCGAGCTTTCCAGAATAGGGGTCCTCTGTGGGGCAAGTACATGGGAGAATATCGCTCCCCTCGAAGGGTCAGTGTGACCTTGAGTGTCGTTGGACAACTCGAAGTGAAACTTGAGTTGAAACCATTCACAAGTGAACCGGCTCGCTCCACTGGAGTGATGAAATTAAAAAAAGTCGGGGAGAGTGGCAAGGGCTGTTACAAAGTTGACGCGTACACCAAGACTGATGAAGCTGTCTTCACCTGGGCAGCCCGAGCGACCAGTTTAGGCTTCGCCGCTACCCTATCGAACGTGGAACTATGTCGTGTGGGTGATGATAAAATTCGTATCAAGCTCGGTGGAGTGTTGGTAACACTTGAACGTGTGTTGTGATTCATGTTCGATGTTGTGATGTACATATATGTTGCTACTTCGAGTTCAGTTAAGGAAGTTTCAATGAGGAGCCGCATTGTGAAAATACAATAGAAAGTGACCGGCACACAGGACTCGCAAGAAAATGAGTTCATCCTGACGAATAGGCCTCGAGTCATCAAAGTAGAAGTTGGCCCTTTCGTTCTATGCGCCGCTCTACACGTACAGCTATCCGTGCTGTTCACTATCAGGTGCACTCCGTTCAAGAGGAACCATCACTCCAGGCTGAAGTGCGAGCGAGCGGATAATCTCATGTCAACCGTGGCCTGGCCGTTCGAGTTGAGACTCTTGATTTGATACTATTCACCCGAAGACCATATCGTTTTATTCTCACAGCGTTTTTCCCGCTCCGGTTGAGTCGCCTACTTTTCGGAAATCGGCATAGACGTTGAAGAATACTCATCTGCATTGATTATTAGTCATACTGGCCAGAATCGAAAGCGGCGCACTATGCTTGTTCATCCCATCACCTGTCCCCGACGAACGGGTGGTGATGCTGAGTGTAATTAGCCCGGTTGTCCTCATTCGAGATCACTTATTAATTTATTGATATGCATCCGCCCGTTCTTAATTGATCAAGTCTTCGGACTTAGCCCCCAACTTGAATAACCAAATCCCACCTTGAAGCGATTATCAGTACTGCACATATGGTACATAAAAATATCAATAATGAAATGCCCCTACCAGGGATCGAACCCGCGTTTTGCTTTGGACCTCTCATTCATCTCCTTCCCTTTCTCAATCACATTAGTGACAATTTTCTGTTTATACACTTTATGGTGCAATTTCGAATTAACACAAGAAAAGAACAAAAACTTTCCCGATACGTCATACTTCACTAAGTGATACCAGC
This sequence comes from Perkinsus marinus ATCC 50983, assembly GCF_000006405.1. Classification (NCBI taxonomy): domain Eukaryota; phylum Perkinsozoa; order Perkinsida; family Perkinsidae; genus Perkinsus; species Perkinsus marinus. The sequence goes on along the minus strand of NW_003207896.1, from coordinate 18,399 downwards.
TGAAACACCGATGATTATCCCAAATCGCACTAATTTTTTCCTCCTTTACATCAACCACAACAACTCTCCCGAGAGCTCCCAATACCAACATCGGCTTTCCATCGATGGTAACCATCTGGAGCGAAAAAATATATTCTATTTTGCTGTTCCATTGGAGCGAAAGATACCCTAGTTTAGTTATAGTATTATCCAATACATTCGCCCGGTACCGTCGGATTGTCATTGGTTGTTCAGCAGTGAAAATAATCACTTCGTTCTCACTTCGCCCAGCAGTTACCGCAAAAACACCACCAAATTGCGATTTTCTCGGCAAATCCAAAGTCGTAGACCTCCATGAAACTCCACCAGAAATATCAATAACTTCAATGGATTCACTGCACGTCAGACAAGCCAAAGCTTCCATTCCCTCAACAACCGCAAAGTGGCGACAATGCGTTTGAACACTCCCCATTCGAGATGCTTTATGAATTATCTTAATCGCTTGTGTACTACTCTCCACCTCTATGATTGCCGCGTCTTCACGCAGTGCGAAGATTCGCCCAACCATCAATTCAGCTGCTGTTATTGCGATGATTATCCCACCGAGTGAAGGTGTTTCGTGAACGCCCCACGGAGTCACTATCAGGATCTTATCGGACCGTTGAGATAGCACATATATATCTTCACCATCGCTAGCAATATCCAAAATCGGTGCGTCTTGACGATGAACTCGAACCTCTTCCTCGAGAAAACGAATAGATAGCGTAGAAGGAATAAGATATTCCCAAATTGTCGAGAGCAGATCAGAAGATATCATCTCATTGGCTGACGACGATAAGACCATCAATCGCAACATCCATCCGTGGCTAGGACGAGGCTCGTATTTATGCAGCTTCCACGGTAGCGGGAAAGTTATGGTCAAATAAGCACAATAAAACTTAGATAATTCCATAGCAAAATGAAACTCGACAAAAAAGCAACAGGCGTTAGCCATGATTTCTTGGAAACCTGTATAAGATACGAGATTCCACTGAGGAAAATATATAATAATATTACCACAATTGACGAAAATAGCTAGGCTCATCATCACTGATGGTAAGCCTAGCTACTGCACTGTTGGTCCATCAGTAAACTCATCATGATTATCATCATTATGGAATCATCATCGTAATCATCATCATAATCATTATTTGTTATCGGACTCTCCTGAATGGATCGATCTAACAGTGTTGGACTATTATAGTCCGACTATATGCACGCTTCCCTCAGCTGAACTCGATAGTTTGCTCACTAACTACAGGAATCAGGTAGAAGTGTACAGAAACCAATGAAAATTTTCCCTCGGAATTTTCATTTCGTCATCAACACATGTAGTTGATGAGCATGTACATATTTTCTCACACTGCGATTCAACCTTCAAAAGTTATCCACAAGTGAATATTCTCCAGACATATAACATTCAATCGACCTACTAGTGTAGTTTGAGATCCTCCGAAATCTCATTGACCGAGCTTCTCCAACACATTCATCGTGTCAGTCTTAGCGCTCGAGTCTACCCAAAGGGACTAAACAGAGAGGAAGTGCGGTAGAACCTCATAACAAAATATTAACTATTCATCTTTACGATACTTAATGAGAATGAGTATCACTCATTCTCACCCTGAATTAAACATTCCTCTGTGGGGAATGGTCAATCCATGATCCATCATGAATCCAAGCGCCATGATCCTGATGGGAAGGTATGTTTGAGAGCAATGTAGCATAACACAAGACATATAACAAAACTGAATAACGTCATGTTCGTCAGCAGGCCTGAGCTCAGCTCAGCGAGCTCGCATTCAAGAGATATTTTTCCAGTAATAGTTGGTATTCACAACTCCAACCGTGCATCGCTCGAGTCCATACTCCAAAAACCGCAACACCTATCAGTACTCCACCAGCTCGTCAACGTCCTCCATTAGTCATCCGAGAACCTCCATTATACCCCCAAAATACTAATTTCTAAAACGTTTATTGAAGAAACCAACACTAAGATGATCGAGTAGAAACGTGTAACAGTGTGTCGAGCAGACAACTGCGGAAGGAGTGGTATAACCAACAACAGTAACAATTCCTTGGCGATGATTGCAACCTGAAGTAGAGCGCCCATTACGCACCATTAACTATCGCAAAATTAGGACCAATTCACTACAACTTATCATCAACACATTCAGCAAAATGTGTCATAAAGCCACGACCATATACACGTTATACATAACGGAGTTTCACGACCTTAGTGATATGAAAAACACTAGTGAAAAACATATTTTACGACTACTGCATATCAACGCGAATATCGCGTTTTTCACCTAGTTTTACGCCACTCCACGTAAACGAGTAAAACTCCGAAGTGTTATACAATATACAAGTTATACGTAATATATAGAGTAGCAGTAAAACACAGAACAGCTTCCTCATTCGTGCTGATACGGGCGCCGTAATTTCAACCTTACGAGGATATATAAAACTTCCCTGAGGATCCTACTATTTTATTACAGTAGTAACTATATAGTAATAATATATTATTACTATATAGTATTTTTCTATATACTATTTAAGTTATGATACAGTAATAATATAGTAACTATATAATTTCGTTTCACCCTAGTGATATGAAAAACACTAGTGAAAAACATATTTTACGACTACTGCGTAGCGCGAATATCGCGTTTTTCACCGACTTTTACGCCACTTCACGTAAAACGGGTCGTGACACTCCGATGCATGTACACTATGAAGTATCACTCAGTGTTCGTAAATACTAAACAAAGTACTACTCGCCAAGGAACATACTACCAAATAATTTGAAAATGTTACTATTTTTCCTATACAGTAAATACTACTTCCTATACAAAAACACTACCTCCTCCCGACGGTACTCTTTTCTAATCATCGTGGATTTACATATTCTCACATGATACTACCAACTACTCCTCCTCCCGAGAGCGAATATTTCGTGAAAGCTACCCCCTTTATTACAGTGCTATCATCACAACTAGCCCTTCATCGCGATCCACCCTTATTATGGCTCCGTACAGAGACCATTCGTGGCTTCTGCTGAGCTTCCTCTTCATACTCGTACTCCACCTCAACACGTGGCACTACACATGATATATAGTAAGTATGAAAGTACTAAACATACGCCCTACTTTTCCGTGACGAGTCACCACCAGCCTTAGAGCCACCCAGCGCTGCTATAAGATCGGATTGATCTTCGATATCCTCCATTTCCTCGTCAATCTAACACACAAAGAAAACGGAATTACTCCGAATTTCTGTCACAAAACTCTCCCGAAATATTGCATGGCAAAATCATGACACGCGAAAAATTCCATTCCCATCACCGACTTCCACCAGCTCGAGTAGTTTCAAAGAGTACCAAAACCCACTTCTCCGAAACATCACACGATTCTGTAACCGACTATTCTAATCTTTGCATAAACGTTCGACGAATCCTGCACATCATAAACTGAAGTAATCTCGCGATACTATAACTCCATTAAAACCGACTGAGTGTATGAGATCAATTTCGATCAATCATCATTCTATAAAATCACACGCGTATCACTCCACTGACAACGACAAGTAACTCCGTCCAACCACACTACTACCTCTTCCCCTTCCTCCTCATCCGACGACTCATCATCATTATCATCATCATCACCAGCCGCTACGAAATTGCTTTTTCCATCGGCCATCATAGCTTCAAGCTCATCCTCTTCCTCCACCTCATACCTGAGAAAAGTGAGTACAATACGGTAGTAAGAGCTTCCTACTCTTCGTCCTCCGATTCGCCACTCAGGTGATCCGCTTCCTAAAAGAGGGAAAACAAAAATAATTAATTTTCACAACAACGATCAATTCCACTACTTTACTACTGCTACAAAAAGCTGATCGAAGTCTCAGCCAATACCCAATCTTAATAACAAATATGTTCGCTACGCTCTCATCGAACTCAAGGCTAAGGCCACTTAACGATGTTGAGTTTTGGTGAATGTATTCCATAACACTCCCGCTCAGTGATATATATATGTTCGCTTTTCTCAGCTGAGCTCAGAAGTTTCCAAGGCTAATTATACAAGTTTATAGACGAGTTCGAGTAAGGGTGTATAGAAACCAACCAGAAATTCCCAATAGCTGACCATGTGGATATTTTCCCACACCGAAAATCACACACGACTTGGCGTAAAGATGTATACAAACATATGAAAATTCTCCCAGAATTTTCATATTGTCATCACCAACACATGTGGTTGATGACCATGTGCATATCTTTCCACCACCCGATAATAGCACACGTAGTGATTAAATCCCAACAGTTGTTCCTACCAGTCCTTCCTCAAGTTCTTCTTCTTCTTCCTCCTCCACCTCCTTATTCTTATACAGCTCACCATAAGTACCCTTACGTAGCCGCGCCAACAGCGCTGTGCCTAACAACCAGTGTCGGAAAATACACGTGTTCGAGAAATTCACCGTAATACTCCGGAATACCACTCCTTCCCCACTTCTTACCAATTGATTCCTCAACCTTAGCCGCTCTCAATGCATGAGCCTCCCTATTCCTCTCCCTCTTCTCCGTCTTCTTCTTCACTACACTCATCTCCTTCTTCTCATCCCGCATCTCCAACTTCCTCGCTCTAATCAAAGTCTGCCTCAGCCGCGTAAGCCTCTGTTTGCATCGATTGATCTGATGGCTCGGCCAAAACTCCAACGCTTTGTCAATCTGTTGCAGAGCCTCAGCGTAGTTCTTGCTCAACTTGATTTTCTCCCAAAGCTTCTTCGGACTGTGCGCGCGCTCAACCGTTTTGATATGAAGATAGCAAACGCCCTCATCCTCAATAACAGTCGCATAGTTGCTGTTAGCGAGAGGACAGGTAACCTTGCTGCACACACCAGTAACGTTGTATCTGCTCATACCACTCCAATCTCAACAACACTTGAAATGGAAGAAGGTACTACTTGTTGGTACAAAAGACTTGTGGAGGATCCTTCCGTTTCACCTTGAAGCTGCAGAAGCCCTTGCCGGGTCCAATGCACGTCCATATGGTGTCGTCGTTTTGCATGGAGGAAAGAGTACAGTGGAGTACTGTGAGAAATGTTTATGCAACCAACACGACTGCAAATAATTTTCAACCTGCCCTCATACAGAACGCCCCCTAGTTCAGCTCACCTATCCCTACCAAAGAACTACCAAACTTCATAATTATACATATTCTCAATCAACTCTAGTTCAGCCAAAACTCATTGGCATTATGAAAGTAGACATTCAAAGGGCTAGAACTGATCCCTTGGGAGCCCATGTCCATCGATGCGATTCTAACTAATCCGTGTTGTCGGCGTGGGACTTCAAACTCACACACACACTAGTTGTAAACTTTCAAGAGCCTATCCCCATCTCAACAACATTTAGTTGGTAATTTCCCAACTTTCCCGTTCCCTACCACCATACTTGTAAACTCAAGCGAGCTCACCCAACACCATCCTCAAAAAGCGAACACAATAGTACCTCACCCCAGGGAAGCACAGAAACTGCCGGGTAGAACTGCTATTCAGTGCGGGGAAGTATGCACTTGGTAAACCACAAATGTTGGTGACAGTATGAAAATTCTAAGGAAATTTTGGGGAAATTCCCATCGGTCTCTGTACATTTCTACCCGAATTCGCGTATAAGCTCCTGAAGGGAACTCCCAAGCTCAGGTGAGGAACGCGAACATATACTCCCACACTGCTGTTATGCAAACTAGCAAGCCCAAGTACTTCGCTGCCTCAAACTCATCACTCGAGCAAATACTAACTAGTCGAAACCCAGTTACAATTTATTGATGATTTCTCAAGACAAGATCATTCACATCCCCCTGGCTTCTGAACTACACTAAACCACTACTTAAACTCTTTCACTTCAACTGCGATTTTTCGTCCATTCCGCTATTTCTTGCAAATTGCACGACAGAAATTCCCCAATGTTGAGTTGGCGACGTAAATCCTCATTCCTGCATGTCACGATCTACAATATGACGATTATTCTCTCGCTGTTGTCCAGGGGTATATCACATATAAAATCTACACCCGACTACTCCGACGGAAGCTCTCTTGCCTTTACCATTTCGATTTCGGCGTCACACAACACAGAACCACCTGTGCATGGATAGCCTAGGTCTATAGCAAAATCAAATTTACAAGTACAGTCCTATCGAATAGACTCCTTAATTGAATACTCCGAAGAGTTTTAATTCTTGGACCCTCATTTTCTCACCGAAAAAGCCTATCCGCATTCCCCTCACTGCAAAACGCAATAACAAAATATTAAATAATTACTCTGGAAGCGTTGTCATCGTTCTATAGTTTGCAACAGTAGCACTCGTGCAATCCCCAACACCATCCTTCACAAAAGTAGTAGGCCTATTGCCCATGGGTAACCAGTAAGTAGTAATAATACAACGAAGAGATTCACCACCTCGAAAAGGCAGTGCTTCACCCCATTGCTGATGACACATGCATTTAGAAGCATTTACGATGCACAATAGTAGGTCCAGACTCGTCATACTCCTGCTTAGAAATCCACATCTGCTGGAAGGTCGACAAAGAGGACAAAATAGAGCCTCCAATCCAGACAGAGTACTTGCGTTCAGGAGGAGCCACGACTTTGATCTTCATAGTAGAGGGGGCCAGAGCAGTGAGCTCCTTAGTCATCCTCTCACCGATACCATTGAACATCGTAGTCCCTCCAGAAAGGACCACATTAGCGTACAGATCCTTCCTGATATCCACGTCGCATTTCATGATAGACTGGAAAGTGGTGTCGTGGATGCCGCTGGCCTCCTTACCAATGAAAGTGGGCTGGAAGAGTACTTCTGGACAGCGGAAGCGTTCGTTACCAACAGTAATAATGTTGCCATCGGGCAACTCGTACGTTTTCTCCTTCTCACTACTCTCAGCAGCGGCCTTCATCTCAGTGTCGAAGTCAAGTGCGACGTAGGACAACTTCTCCTTGATGTCACGGACGATCTCTCTCTCAGCCGTAGTAGTGAATGTGTACCCGCGCTCCGTCAAGATTTTCATCATGAACTCAGTCAAATCGCGGCCAGCAAGATCGAGCCTCTGAATAGCATGAGGAAGGGCGTAACCCTCATAGATGGGAACAGTGTGACTAACGCCATCACCGGAGTCCATAACGATACCGGTGGTTCTACCGGAGGCATACAGAGACAACACGGCCTGAATCTGGACATACATAGCTGGCACGTTGAAGGTCTCGAACATGAGCTGAGTCATGCGCTCGCGATTAGCCTTAGGATTGAGAGGAGCCTCAGTGAGTAGAACCTACGACCAAATTGAAGCGAAATCGAAAGAGAAAATACTTACTGGGTGTTCCTCGGGGGAGACACGCAGTTCGTTGTAGAAAGTGTGATGCCAGATTTTCTCCATATCATCCCAGTTTGTGACGATACCATGCTCAATCGGGTACTTCAAGGTCAAAATACCACGCTTGGACTGAGCCTCATCACCAACATAGGAGTCCTTCTGGTCCATACCCACCATGATACCGGGCCTGAGCAGTAGCCAATGGAAAAAACAACAGCAGCAGATGAAGACTTACATCTTGGGTCGGCCGACAATCGAGGGGAAGACGCTACGAGGAGCATCATCACCGGCGAATCCAGCCTTGCACATACCACTACCGTTATCGATGACCAAAGCGGCAACTTCCTCGTCAGCCATGATTAATTCGAAGAGATATCAACGAGCACAGGGAAAGCTAAAATGCATCGACTCGTCTTACCTGCTCACCAATGAACAAGCAACTTTCACCAAGATAAACACTAAAAAAAGAAACGATCCCAGACGTGAGACCCGCTCACTCAGCGAGTGAACTATCTAATAATTGCAACGTTAAGGACAATGATGATGGAAGGCCAAGAATCATGATGTGTATGTTGAAACGGTTGAAAAACATAGCAAGTGCGCAAGATTCTACTCTTATCCGAAGATTTAGCGCTCGCCCTGCTGTCGATCGATTTTCCTTCAGACATGTCAAGGAAGCTCGTCGACAAGGTGAAGACCCATTAGCCCATTACCCCTCGGTATACGCTGTATTTTGGTGCTAGCACGAAATCACTAAGAGTGCCGTTGTCGAGAAGGTCAGTGCTTCGCTTACAACAGCTTCGACAAGGCATCGCTACTGACCATCACCACTAGCATGTTTACAGACCTGTCTGGCCGTTATGAGGCAGTCACTGTGACTTCCTTTATTATGTGCGACAGAAACCAATATATCAAGTAGGTCGTCACCCCAACCTCTTCCGTATCTTTCTCGGTTGAACCTAAGATACGAATATGCGGTTATTTACAGTGCCAGTAAGAATAGCGATCTCATACGCATCCATGTCTTTATGACTGACCGTCCCTGACATAACCTCACATGCCATGCTCGGAGGTGCAGGAAGGATTCCTCGCCTCAACCTCGGTAAATCGGGAAGACCATCCATGACATGCATGAGAGTACTTACACCGATAGCTACATAGTTTCAATGGCTCGACATTGAATGCCGGTTCGAGTACTCAATTATTATGATGTCTTAGGAACTGTGCGTCTTGTTTCAAGTCTGTGCTTCTTCAATCAGCAAGAAAATGGTAAAACGAAGCTGACAACTTTGAAGGACGTCCCTCGTTGTCAATCCATAGTTACTCTCAGTGTGAGCTCCTCCAGACGTATCCGAACACATCTTATGAAATTCCGAGTTGTACTGGTGGCTGCTGAGAAAAAAATAGATCCACCAATTTATTTAGTCGAGCATCAAAAGTTGAAGATGCATGCGACCACACCAATGAAAAAGTAGACAGAAATAGTAATTAAAGCGACGCATTCTTGTTGTCAACAACACAGAATGTTGAGAGTGAACGACGGTAAATTGCTCTAAGTCGCTATCCACATCTTCATCATCGTTTTCATATGCTTTCTAAACCACATGTTCACGTGCAGATGCAGTTACTGATTTCAACATTGCTTTATGATGAATGTCGCACATCTTGGTATTAATAGTGTCAGTAAGTTCATTCTTCCCAAATTCGGCAGAGGCTTGAGGTAGACTTTCTTTCCGCATCAATTCCAATATTCCGTTACATGACACCGACAAGGTTCCGAATGCACTGTTGTTCATCTTTCTAAGTGGATTTGTAAAGTTCAGTGTCGTCCGAGATCTCCCTATTTCGATGAATCCCTGATCTATTTCGTCACTGACAGACATGATGAATAAGATTAACAATTGTGATTAGTGCACGTACAAAGTATGAGCATGAGCGTCACCCTACGACCGTCGCACAAGCCTCGCCCGGTGTGCCACGAGTCGTGGCCCACGACCAGCATCATCTTCAGGACTCGAAAAGTTTGGCAATCAAGTTGTTTCCCCCGTTCGGTTAGCTATCATGAGGCGATGGTCTCCAGCAAACTTTTTTTTGCAACTAGTTTTCGGAAGCTCTTTGAAATAGAGCTTTTCGCAGTAGTCAGCCATAGCTGCACCTCGACTCACACAGATTGTTATTTGCCCAAGAGTTCCGCTTTCGTCTACGAAACTAGGCCCCAAGCGAGACCGATCTGGTCTTTGACAGTTGATCATTAGATGAGCATTCCCATCACTGACCTCACAATGACGACTAATAGTATCATTAACCGTTGCATTGCAGCCTGGTTTATACTTATAGGCCTTCAAAAGAATCGAGTGGCCCGACAATAGCTGCAAGAATGCCCCGCTGTTCCTAGACCGCACCACTTTTTGGACACTCTCTCTCTGCCGAGAGCTCTCAAGCGGTCGTCATAAGGGTTTCAAGAGTGTCGACACCAACCGTACTACCGTATAACCTACGACGTGGATGAGAACCATGAAGCTGCTTTTACTTTCTGGGTTCCGAGTCCCCCTAGGAGGTGGTCTCCGGACCGAACGTCTTTCAGCTTCAGTGTCATTAGGAAGCCTCCTGAGGAGTTCACCCACCGGCAATACCCCTTGTCAAAGACCGACAGTTTCACCTACGCCATTGACTTTGAAGGGCCAAGAGCCAGTGCCCATGATTGGTATAAGTCTATTGAGAGGTTACTGCTGAGGAACAACGTCATTGACAACGATAATTCCGAGCCGTACGGTGGTATTCAGTCTGAGGACTTGACCGTTCTGACTTATACAAGCGGTGACACTTTCTCAACCTCCTTCCGGAATGAAGACATCACGTTCATGAGGGTCGGAGGCAGCCTGACACCGGGCGAGTATGTATTCAAGCAGAAAGCGGCTCCCTATCTCGAGGTGAGTTACAGAATACGCTCTGACGAGTATGGAGATATGAGGGTTAAGTGCAAGGAGCGTCGAACCTCTCGTTTAAGTTTCAAGCTTTCCCGCCGCACTAAGGGTCTGTTATACGATCACTATGCTGTGGAGCCGGCCGGCGCTGGTACCTTATACCAATTCCTCCACCAGGTCAGGAATGTTTGCCCGACCATACGTTTGGATGCTGACGACCTATCGAAAGTGGTCTTTGCCACTGAGAAAACTATCTTCGTGAGTCTCGGAAGGGCTCGCCTGGCTCTCTCCATCGGAGGTGCGTAACCAGTTCATTTTTACTCCCGTCTTTTCCTCGCTCTTGCGCGCCGCTTACTGGGCACAACGTGCTGACATGTTTGAGCCTTGTGGCTCCCTGTCCAATGCCTCGGGCGCTGCTTCGGCAGATACAGTGTATCTGATACACGAGGAAGACTATTATCATGGTATCCATGACAGACTTCTATCACTCAGCATAGCTCACGAGGTCATTCCGCAATGTCACCTGAGACCTCTGCTAGGCGCAGTAGCTAAGACTTTTTCAAATCCCGTATTCTATATCATTTGCGTTTTACGAGTTGAGTCACGTTCGCTACCAGTCCGAATAGGGTAAAGCCGCCGACGTCACAGTCGTGCATCTTGAATCTTCGGAACACGACTCGTCGAAGTTCCAATGGAGGAGCGTTCAATACTCGATGAATTCTTTTCTGCCCGGTGCAAGGCCCTGTGCTGCAGCTCTTCGTTGGTTGCAGACAAAGGCGTATACTTCTATGAGCCGTGGCAAACGGACTGTCAAACCTGTCGGGGATAAATTCAATCCGACAGAATGATGCACATAGAATCCTCCTAAGATTCGCCGAAAATGAGAAGTAACGTCAGTGATATTATGGTGTTACATTATCATCGCAACTTCGGAATTCGCAGGATCCGATTCAGGATAGGATGAAGATTTGAAAGCTTACGTCACCTCGTTGTGACATAAGACCTAAGTTAGGTCTTATGTGACAATGGGACAATCGTCGGTGACCATGAACTCTATCAGACAATGCTGAGCCCGTCGGGCTTGCCCACTTCCCGTTTCCCCGACTCTAATAACTAACTATCGGCCGTCGGGCTGCCCATTTTTTCGTTCTATGGCCCATACCCAGTGGTAGACGAACCAAAGTGCGCGCGCTTTTTTAGTCCAACTCTCGCTCGCCTCGTGGTCAAACTGAAGCAGTCTGGTCACGTACTCCGTTCAGTCCGCTCTTTTCGTCTCTTCTTTCGAGTGGTTGCGGCAAAGCCTATTTGTGCTGCATATTTCACTTACTCTCCCCGCTGATCTTTGCTCCGGCCCGTTCATGGCCATACGTAGTTTCTTACTGTCTCTGTTGTCTACCGCCCGTCATTGGATAGCTTCCCCGTAAGTTCTCGCCCAATATGTCAATCACCGGTCCATGCTACCTGTTCTGTACGTTGGTCGGCGATCCTCTGTGCGCTGCCATCTCCATGAACCTGTGGTCGTGGAACACATTGTAGCATACACAGTGCGCATTACGCACGTCTTAGTGTAATCACGTACTTGTGGATGAGCACTTGCATATCATTGCACTGGCCGTGCCATATAGCGTTCCCTCCGCGGTAATTTCATATCTCAACACTGTCGAAACGATACAAACTCCAATTACGAGTAAAACACTCACATTACTGACGTTAACGATCAGTGGACCATGAGGAATGCTTGGATGCGCTTTCCATGTAATACAGGGCTCCATCCACCCGGCTCATTGCGGACGTAAATCCCCCAAGTTTTTAGCTTCACAGTTCACAAGGGAGCTTGTAATGTTCAGTCGCATGTTATTCCTTGCGATGCTGACTATGTGCACTAAATCAGCCGGATTCATGCAGCTCGCGAATCGACTCTCATCTTGCAGTGCAAGACTTGCACAAGCCAATCAAATCCGCCTGCCTGAATATAGGGAGTTCGTCTCATTAATCCCGATCACGAGAATCGTTGTTCCTTGTAATTCATCGCTGAGAAGGAGTTCGTGATCCTTCGTTCTTGCCAATGAGGTGTGACCGGCGCTCCCGAGCAATCGTGGAGCGCCGGTCACAGTTTTGTTCTGTACTACGGTTCACGAGGAGAGTTCCACCGTTGAGCTAATACTTCCACAGAACCTACGGCACCACAGGTTCTACTCAGCCTCTCGGCATCTCATTCATCGGTTCACCTGACTCAGTCAGGCTGACTGAACCGAGATGCTCAAAAGCCAATGCTTCGGGAGCACTGCGCTCTCGACATTTGTGTTCGCGTGGGCTTTGTACCAAGATTCTGAAACTTGAGAGATTCTCGAGAACAAAATTAGTAACCGAGCTGGAGAGATCTTTCATTCGCTTGCCTTACCATCTAGCCCTATCGACAAACAGCCCTAGGTCTATGACTTGCGCCGGAGGAGCACTGAGCCACGAGGTGCCCTATTGTGCGTACAACGTGCCACGGTGTGTACGTACAATGCGGGTACGTACCCGGTGCGAAGAGATGCGGTGGTACTACCACCGCATCTCTACTTCGCACAGGTTTGAACCAAGATAAGCCATTGGTTTATCTCACACGAGAAACACAAGGCCGGAGGGAGCTTGTGGAATGGAAATGCCAATGGAAAATAGCTGATGCCCATACCACCCTGCACGCATAAGCACGGACGGGAGACAACACGGAGTGAGATACGGACTGGAACACTGTCCCGGACCGCGTCCAGGCGATCGTCACATATATTTGGCCACATTTACTCGTCGGTCGGATAGTGTCGGCACCGTCACCGACGATACGCCGGTATGCGCTGAGCTCAATGAGATCAGTGAACGGAGAGTGGGCGAGTCCCACCGTGATATCCCACGGGCATAATTTCAGCTGATGAAGTTTATCGCCAACACGGATTGGCTACTCTCGACGAGTCTCTCGTCCCATGGCAGCATAACACCCATGCTTTAAATGCTCTTTTAGTTTTCTAAGTGATCGTGTTGTAATCCGTTTACTGACCAACGGGCTCGACGAAAGACCCTCACTCGTTTCCAGGGAAACGTCCGCGACACTGCGACTTATGGCGCCAGCCTGGGGCGGCGCCAGGGCGCCAGCGGCGCTAGTTTCCCGCGTGCCGCACGCGGCGAGCTCGCAAGGCGCAAGTACAGCTGAAACTAGGCTAAATCATTGAGTGTCTCTTTCTCTGCGGGTGAAATTGCCTCCTTGAACCTCATTGGCCGCCAGTTATTGGCGCTAAATCGACCAAAATCTCCCGCTGAGAAGATCAGAGCATCAGGCTGCTGGTCATTTTTTCCTCCAGAGTTTCCTCGATCACTTTTCTTCTCTTTTCATGAGAAACCCCGCCTTGCCCTGGCTACTAGTTGCTCAGGCTCTGGTCATCACGGTGGCTCAGGACGCTGGCAAGTACGTCTACGAGAACAGAGACTTCACTATGACTTACTATGTGTACGAGGACCACAAACTCGATTTTGCCTTCACGCTGAGTGGCGAACCCGAAACAAGGCGTCCCAGTAGCGGCTACTGAGTAGCCGGTCTGTGATTTACACGTTCAGTCCCGGTGCTTGCTACGTCGCGTGGCCGTTCCCGTTAGCGGAGAAGGCGAGCTCTGTGTACATCCTCCAGGACGAGCATTCTATGGGCTTTGATGACTGGTACAACAGAATCAAGTTCTTGCTAGCACACGCTCACCTTGTTGAGCCCGAAGACCTCAACCCTCTGGCGGAGATCCAGCCTGGGGACTTGGTTACCTTGACCTACCACGGCAAGAACTCTATCACCACGAGCTTCCGGAAGAGAGAGCTCAGGTTTATGCGGGTGATGTCTACCCTGCCGCCGGGTAAGTATGTCTACAAGGGACCTCTCTTCAGTATGACTTACGATGTGAACATGGATCATGAAGTTGCATTCTCCATCTACGTGCCTAAGCCTCCGCATCATAGGGGTGATATACCGAAACCTGCTTCTATTTCCCTTGGCCCGTACTTTCTACGAAGTGCTACTGGTTTCACTTACTATCTCGACTTCGGGAAGCCTGGGCCCGGCGGAAATCATTGGCGTGTGGAGCTCGACCGCTTCCTCAGAAACACTGGCCTAATGGAGTCTGACAAGGTCTACCCATCTGATCCTAGCCAAGAGTGGGATCTTACAGTACTAACCTCTACAAGCACTATCACGACCAACTTCCAAAAGAAAAGGATCGAGTTCAAGAGGGTCGCACCCCGCTAGGCGCCGAGTGCATGCGTGGTCGAGGCAGGACTCCTGCCGCAGGAGTGCCTCTAATCGAGATGCGCAGTCCCAAGTGGTGTAAAATTTTTACTCTTTGAAAAAGGTGGAATTTCATGCTGACAGTGCTCGACTCACAACGAGAAGTTCATCTTCCGAAGGGAAGCTTTGCGAGCTGAGAGGTCGGTCATAGTCCACCTCAACAGGGCCATCATGAGATACCCAACTCTCTTTCTTTTCATCTGTGCGACAGTATTTCTCAGAAAAAGTGATAATCATTATCTCCTGCCTTACCGATCATATTCCGTGATACGATCGAGTAGGGGTGCGTGACATCCCCCGCTGGCCTTATTAAAATATTTTTTATTTCTCATTTTGGGACATTGCGAAGGATCGGGGGTTCTTATTACCGATATCGTTTCGAATTGTGCTGCAGCAATTGCGAGCTCGTAGATGATTCGTTTCACGTGCAACAACTAACCTCCAGGGGGTTGTCCATCTTCGATCGCCGTTTTTCGTCCAGGGCAGTCCAATGCCTGGTGACCAAAACTCGGATATCCATTATCATGCTATCTGTTTCCGCCTACCTATGCCTTCAACTCGAGTTGTTCAGTGGGTCAGCGAACATTTGTCAAATATCGAGCTCCAGCACGAGAGGAACAACAGTGAGGTGTCGAATAGTCTACCCGAATCAGGTCCCTGCTATAGCGATAGACTATTTGGTACCCTCCCAGGCTGGGAGGTACAAAGTACCAGATCACCTCAAGGCCTTGCTCTCAATCGCCCACTGGCCACCCCGGCCAACTTTGGCTTCCATCATTTCAATTCCTCCTGATATCCCATTGTGTAGAGGTATAGTGGTTTGGGTGGTTGCCATAGGGAAAAGCATAACCCGCACTACTTGCGGCGACTAAACACAGCTGAGAGTTGACACTCTTGTGCTGTTGGTTTTCCCGATGGCGCCTTTTACATCATCGTCGCATATGTGAGTCATAGTTCAAGCTTTGGTCTAAACCAAATACATTATGACAGAACTGACGATGGTATAAAGGCCCCTATACCTCTAGAGGGTGCAGGTGGGCGGGAGAAGCCTCGTACGTATCCCATCAGATGCTGACTTACAGCAACTGGGCCTCTCCGAGTGAGAAGTTCTAGCGTCCCGGCGAGTGCTCGACTAATCTAGCGCTCTTTGTGACGCTCAACTGTCTCTCCACTCTACACAACGGTCTTAGTCGTCATTGACCTTGCTCCATAAATGGTCCTCCATTTCCAGGGCGATTTGCACAGTCTTCAATCTGTTCGCTGGAATCCACCACTCAGCTCCTGTGTAGACCAATACCAGCAGAAGAAGCAGATGCCCTTCGAGCTCAGTCGGTGCCTTTGTTGGCTCTACACCGTATAGAGGAGATGCCGCAAAGAGTGAGACGGCTGCCTTGAAGTTGATGTCATCCGCGAATATTTTTTTATCAAACCGAACCGCATGGACACTCCATACCGGACTGTCGTCACCTACTACGAGTCACCGCGAACTAACAACACAACACCCGACTTCTCATATGAGTAAATTGACGATATTCACAATTTCCCAGTTGCGTAAGATATCATCAATTCGATATAGTTTCTTCGTATTCTCCGCACATTTGATAATCATACCATCTACCTGATGACCCATCAATGCGCCGTACCCTCAGAGTCCCCTAAGCTGCGTAACTTCTGAGATCACAAACCAGGATAGGTCCAGCACGGGCACGCGAAGAAGCTTTACAACGCCTCACGGAAGGCTTACCCTCAGCCCGCCACAGCGTACTCCTCTCCGCTAGAGAAGAGCGCTCAATTTAGTGAATGCCAAGCCATTCACAGTTGCAATCCAATCATAACCACTAGCTGGGGGAAAGTCGAGAAGAGAGCAGAACTTTCAAATCCGGTCTTGAAGGTCTCGGTTACTTACAAATGATACGACGCGTGCATAGCCGAAGTAAGCGTCACAATAACTCCCTCAATGAGTTCCGTCCCCATTTGACGATAACTTCGCTCGCTGTGAGCCCCAGCAGACACTCCCTCCTCTCACTAGTACTCTCCTTCACACACTTTGCCGGAACCACCTCGTACAACATACCATCCGAATTCTGAGATGGAAGGTCTCGCCAGAGGCTAGGTTCAACTCCAGAGGAAGTAGGTGCTCGGTCGCTCGTAGGTGCTCCAATAATCCGAGGAGTCTGAAGGAAAGTTATTAGTAACTGACAGTTTTTTTAGTGGACTGGGTGACGGAACAGACCCGTGTGAGACGTGAGTCGTTGAAGTCTTCGGCAAGTCTTCTTCTCCGTGCAAGTCTTCGGTCCTCTCCACACCACCCAGTCGACTAACTCTATCAAAACTCCCCTGGTTAAGTGTAGATAGTTAGTGTAACTAGAGGATCACTGGAACCAGAGTTGACGTGCATGCATCAACATAAGATTTGCTTCTCGGCCAGCGGCTGGCCGCCAGCTCGGTAACCGGGAATCCTTTCAACGACACGGTGTCAACTCCGTTGATTCTTTCAATATTTTTTGGAAAGTGGGCCACTACTTTCAACTTGGAAGTAGATTATCATCCACCAGTCACACTCTCTCCCGTGACGACAAGGACGATCAGCACCCTTCGAGGAATCCACTGCCGTGGCCGACGGTTCTCTCCCGGTGTGGAATCGGATGATGACGACTAAGATAATTGATTATCCTACATTCCATATATTCAAGTATATTCAACTTATTGCATTTCCATTCAGTATATCTGCACACTTGGAAGATTCGCCCGAGTTGTGAGGAAACGGTTGCCAGTGAAACGGCAAAAGCTTCCTCTCTCAGTTATTAGTATCTGAGTTTTGTGGTCTCTCAAGCTGTCATTCGCCTCTCGGCGATCCTTGTCCCGTCCCTCTACTCGTGGCTCTTCTACCTCTCTGAGCTGCCGAGGTTATCGTATACTTGCTTCTATACTATCTGGGTGGCTCTGCGTTCTTTTGATTTGGGATATCATCAAAAGATCTAACACGGTCCCCTATCGAAGTTCCTTCTCCTCCACCACCCTCTGGCAGCAGGATGGGTCTAGTATACGCGACCACCTCGTCATCCTCGCCACCGCTGCTGCAGTTTACCTTCCAAACACTTAGCATTATGGTCTGGTCCCCACATGGAACCTGAGGGAGACGTGGGAAAGGGTTGGGCAAAGAGCGGTGCGGAGAATGCCCACATTTTCCTCGAAAACACAATCGCCTCCGCTGCCTTCCACCTCCCGACGATCTGACAACAACTTTCTTGATACTCCCACTAAGGGGAATCTTGGGCCAGATCAGGCCGGTGGTACGTGCCCGCTTCGCCCGAGTCCGACTGGCAACACTACACATAGAGGAAAGATGGAAGTACGTACTGACGATATGAAGCAATGAGAGAGCTTAAGTAGATCGAGCATAGACCAGAAATAACGAGGTTAGTTAATAGTGCACGTACATCATCAGGAGGTCGATAAGATGCGCATGCGTTATACGGTAGAACTTCTACCGGCGATACTCATGTTGATGCACATGCGTGCATCATAGAAAAAACAGACAGCGCGATAGCATCAGCATTGATGCAAAAATACTCTCCCATGTGCGAAACGTTCGAGTGCATCCCGTCACTTGAGGGCGTGCATCACTCAACCTTGGTCAAACCGAAACGAACTCCTCCGAGTTCGACGTAGACTGTGTTCTTAGTGGCGAAGACCACGTGTGATCCGTCGGAAGGAACCAAATCTTGGCGTTGGCAAACATACCTCACTTGTTGACGGAGATCCTCCAAGGTGTATCTTCCAACCGGTTCC
>NW_003214151.1:0-1087 GCF_000006405.1 Perkinsus marinus ATCC 50983 | reverse complement strand
AAAATGGTAATTTGCGTCACTATTTAGACATTGAACCACCTTCAATTCCGCGTAGTATAGAGGTTAGTATTCCTGCCTGTCACGCAGGAGACCCGAGTTCAATCTCGGCCGTGGAAGTGGTATTTCTGGACAAGGGCGTTTCACACATTTATGCGCGACCGTTTCTTTACTGATTTTTGCACCACTCTGCGAATCATTTGCTGCCTCGAAAAAATTACTCAACTTTCTCTCTCCACTCACGCCCGCCGCGATGTGCGCTGGTAGCTGAAAATGGTAATTTGCGTCACTATTTAGACATTGAACCACCTTCAATTCCGCGGTAGTATAGAGGTTAGTATTCCTGCCTGTCACGCAGGAGACCCGAGTTCAATTCTCGGCCGTGGAAGTGGTATTTCTGGACAAGGGCGTTTCACACATTTATGCGCGACCGTTTCTTTACTGATTTTTGCACCACTCTGCGAATCATTTGCTGCCTCGAAAAAATTACTCAACTTTCTCTCTCCACTCACGCCCGCCGCGATGTGCGCTGGTAGCTGAAAATGGTAATTTGCGTCACTATTTAGACATTGAACCACCTTCAATTCCGCGGTAGTATAGAGGTTAGTATTCCTGCCTGTCACGCAGGAGACCCGAGTTCAATTCTCGGCCGTGGAAGTGGTATTTCTGGACAAGGGCGTTTCACACATTTATGCGCGACCGTTTCTTTACTGATTTTTGCACCACTCTGCGAATCATTTGCTGCCTCGAAAAAATTACTCAACTTTCTCTCTCCACTCACGCCCGCCGCGATGTGCGCTGGTAGCTGAAAATGGTAATTTGCGTCACTATTTAGACATTGAACCACCTTCAATTCCGCGGTAGTATAGAGGTTAGTATTCCTGCCTGTCACGCAGGAGACCCGAGTTCAATTCTCGGCCGTGGAAGTGGTATTTCTGGACAAGGGCGTTTCACACATTTATGCGCGACCGTTTCTTAACTGATTTTTGCACTACTCTGCGAATCATTTGCTGCCTCGAAAAAATTACTCAACTTTCTCTCTCCACTCACGCCCGCCGCGATGTGCGCTGGTAGCTGAAAATGGTAATTG
>NW_003205735.1:0-1621 GCF_000006405.1 Perkinsus marinus ATCC 50983 | reverse complement strand
TCACCAGTCACCAGATGATATGAGCTCCGTTCGTGCCAATGGATTGTTCCCATGCCGAGCCAGTAGGCAGAGCGAATTTCAGCGCATCAGGCGGCTGACCCTAAGAGCATTGCGAAGGAATGTCGACGTTATGTGATGAGCCTAAGAACGGTGGCAACATCCCTGTATGGTGTGTTCCTCCTGCGGCATTGATGGCTCATTCAAATTTATATTCCCTCCTCACCCCTGCACAGTGTTGACCAGCGTTCGATCATCTTTGATCTCACTTCGTTGATCATGAAGCCGAAGCTACGAAGCACTTCTTCACGGGCCAACATTGTACTAGGGTGAGGGCGCGGCCGGTTAAAGGTGGTGGCAGGAGGGCCTGCGAAACAGCCATGACGATCGCTGTCTCGTAAGAAGGGCCTCTACAAAAGTTAGAAATCGGGATAATATATCCGGCAACCCGGAATCGAACCAGGGACCATCCGATATCTACAAATCTACAGTCGGACGCTCTACCAACTGAGCTATTGCCGGTCTAGAAACGCGTTGAATGCAATATCCTATATTATTCAACAAATTCTTCAACGAACACAGGAAGGGCGATTTGGTTACAGTAGATACAGGAAGAGTGATATTTTGAGTGTGGAGGAAAACGGTATAACTTTGTTTGACATATGTCCTAGATAACGCTCCACGATGGGTTCGAACCACCGACCTTGTGGTTAACAGCCACACGCTCTGCCTACTGAGCTAGCGGAGCACTAATAAAATCAATCTAAGGTTTTAGCCATTTTTTTAAACAGCTACAAATCTCTCAAGAAGTCATTGGTAGTCGCTATTCATAGAAAAACCACCACAAACGATCCAACTCCACTGGAACACCAGGATTCATCAGGCTTTGGATTGAACTTTACGAGAGCAATAAATATATCACCCACCGTGGGGCTCGAACCCACGACCACAAGGTTAAGAGCCTTGCGCTCTACCGACTGAGCTAGACGGGCTAAACAATATCAAAGTCGTATAGATTGTTCCCAGACCTCAGCATATCTCTAAGCATCCACTCCTAAAACATGACACTCGTCCATGGGTCCCTTCGCTTCTCGAACACGAACTGAGACATGGACGAGACTACCGATGTCCGTGTCACCATGATCATTCGCTCAACTCATACTTGCTGGGCTTCGTACGGATCCCCAAACGGCGTACATATCGAGATCGACGACGAGTGACACGCCGTCAATTACAAGAGATCAGAAGCAGTAGATGTATTCTACTTTTATTCGGAATTCTGTGTCACCAGTCACCAGATGATATGAGCTCCGTTCGTGCCAATGGATTGTTCCCATGCCGAGCCAGTAGGCAGAGCGAATTTCAGCGCATCAGGCGGCTGACCCTAAGAGCATTGCGAAGGAATGTCGACGTTATGTGATGAGCCTAAGAACGGTGGCAACATCCCTGTATGGTGTGTTCCTCCTGCGGCATTGATGGCTCATTCAAATTTATATTCCCTCCTCACCCCTGCACAGTGTTGACCAGCGTTCGATCATCTTTGATCTCACTTCGTTGATCATGAAGCCGAAGCTACGAAGCACTTCTTCACGGGCCAACATTGTACTAGGGTGAGGGCGCGGCC
>NW_003214978.1:0-1285 GCF_000006405.1 Perkinsus marinus ATCC 50983 | reverse complement strand
GTGTAAATCTCGCACGCCATGCGGGCGCGCGAGACATGCGATCAGCCAAGTATGCCCACCGGACCCAACGTATGCCACTTCCGGGCCCAACGTATGTCATGCCAAATACTATTTGGCAAATAGGGTGGTTCGAACCAGAGAAATCGCGGCCATTCGGCCCGCTATACTAGCCATGTCATCTTAGGGTGTTATACGAGTCTGGCCGAGGCTGGCCGAGTTCTGCTTCAGTTTGTATCCTAGGTAACTGAGTCTACTGTTCTGGGTCGAACGTGAGCACAAGCTTGGGCTCTTAGAGGGGAAATGAGATATTCCATCTCGTTTTTCATCCACCAGTGGTGGACCACCATAATCATCCTGAATTACGGGAGAAAGTGATCGATGTCTACGCCCTATGGCCCATAGGGCCCAAACCCATAGGCTATGGGTTTCCACCTCGGATACCGTCCATCATGCTGGGGCTCAGCAGCTTATCCAAAGTGACGCAAATTCGTGCGAGTTACAGCTAACGTGTGAATGCGAAGATTAACGCCGAAGATGTACTCGATAGAACGCAAGATATGGTGGACTTAGTCCACTGGACTCCAGCCAAGTAGGTCGATAGCGCCAACCGTGAAAATAACTGGAGCTACGCCGACACTAGGTGAAAAGGTAAAATCTAAGGAAGATCTCCATTTCCAAGGGAACAATCTCGCTCGCCCATTTTTCACTTAAACGTGCTGGCAGCACGGTAGCCGCCGATTGGCCTTTCTAAGTACCCCTCGGTGTACTTATCTACGTGATGACGTATCTAACTGAATTCCGCTGCCGCGAGCTCCAGGCAGGCGAGGAGTAAGCGTCCTGAGAGGACTTAAGAAACGTTGCGTTAGTGGAAGGGGTCTTCGTGATTCAGCTTGGCAGATCAAACCCGCAAGGAAGGTCGAGGTGGCTATGGGCAGCTACGTTGCAGAGCAACACATTATCACGAGAAACTTCGTGATCACTAACAGATTTCTAAACGTACGAGGGAGTTGGGTCACCAGTGAAAGATAAGCAACCCAGATCCCTTAACAGCAAGGCAAAACCCAAACCGCAAAACCAAAAAGAAAAAAAAGGATTGTAGGTGAAAGCGGGGGAAGGGAAGCCCGAAACCCCACCCGAAACCGGATAGGGCAACCCGAAACCCGAACTGTTATCCAGGGCAACCCGAAACCCGAGCTGTTATCCAAGGCAAGACTGTTATCCAAGGCGAAGCTGCAAAACAAGGCCGGAATGACCCATTAGTGGAGAGGTGGCTTCCTTAGAAAAG
>NW_003210737.1:0-934 GCF_000006405.1 Perkinsus marinus ATCC 50983 | reverse complement strand
AAGGTTGCCACAGCCGCTGTGTTTTCGGTAGCCAACCAGCCGATGACTCTACGGATGCGCTCACGAAAGCTGATGCCAAGCGTATCGAACAGAAGCTCGACAGGATTTTGGGTGGTATGAGACGCAAGAGTGGCGATCCTAAGCAACAGCCAGATACTAATGTCACCTCTACCGTGGCCCTTACTCGGCCTAGGAACTGTGGTATCTGCAAGGCCCAGGATCATCCGACCTACTCCTGCCCCAACAAGAAGTTCTCGGAAGGTTGCTACTGGTGCGGCAAGACTGGTCACTTGGCTAGAGATTGTTACCAGAACCCGAATAAGGTGATCCGTAATACGGCCTCTAAGCCCCCTGGAGGTTCCCCCTTACCGCTGGGAAACCCCCAAGGCGGTCGATAAGCGGCCCTCGATCGCCAGTACCATTTGCCCTTGAGACTTTCGGCGGGTCTTATGGCAATTTTCTTTACGCCGATATTTCATCTGACAAGGCCGCTCGAGGTCCTTGTCATGCTCTAGTTGATACTGGTAGCTGTTATACTTTATTAGACGAACGTTGTGTCCCGGCTGGTGCCAAGATACAACCTGTTCGTGGACTTGAACTTATTTCTGCACAGGGTCATAGCTTCGATTTGCTAGGAGCTGTCGCCCTTACTCTGTCCTTGTACGATTCGACTAACTTAGATAATCCTTGTTTACCGGAGGCAGACCCCCCGCCGCCGGGTCCCGACCTCCCTCCTGATATCGTGGTACCTATGGTATTTTTGGTGGTGAAGGCGTGTGTTCACCCTATCCTTCTGGGTAGCGACTTCTTGGCACACTATAGGATGTCAGTGGTCTATCAAGAGCTTGGCCCTCCATTACTACAAGGTGTCTTGAAGGACCGACCTATTCCGTCTGTAACGGATGCTGGTCGTGGGTACTCCGTGTCGGCGACC
>NW_003210600.1:0-907 GCF_000006405.1 Perkinsus marinus ATCC 50983 | reverse complement strand
TGCGCATTCATTTAAGTGAATTTAAGTGAAATTTAAGTGAATTTTACTTAAAATTGACCTTTTTCGTTGCGCAGATTTGGGGAAGTGATGGGTGACGCGGTGAATTTTTCAAAAAAGAGGTATATCGTGTGCTATTTGTATTTTTGGTATCACCGCGTCACCAATCACCATTGACGGTTTCTTTTTCGAAGTTTTTCCGGATTATTGCATTTTTTATATAATTGTGGGTGGCTGATTCTTGCGAAAGGACTGTTGTGATGTCCGAGTTCCCAAATTGGGAGTTTTTGGACATCACTCCTGATCTGCCGGCGGCGATCAGGATGACTGACATTTCGATATATTTTGGGTATTCGATAGCTGCCAAATCGGTCAGCGTCAAGTATTCCGGTTTATTCGAAGGATTCATGATATTGAAAAATATCATTGATTTTCATGGGGTTTTGTATTAGTACCCGCTCATTGTGGGAAAGTCGGGTGGATTTATCTTACCCGCAAATCTAATACAAGATTTGCATGATGCAGCAATAGACCAAGGTTAGTATAGCAGTTGTATTTATACGACTAGTTATGCAAACCCTTTGTGTTTTTTGTTGCGACTCTTGGCGTGAACCGGAAGACCGGACCTCGCTTTCGACTATTCATCTTTGATGGATATGAGATCGCAAGGGTATCGCTTCGTGCGATATTTAGTGACCATCAGAGCACGCTACGACTTTTGATTATATCCTTGGATTTAATCGGAAGCTCGCAAGCATTGCATTGATGCAATCACCTGGTTGATCCTGCCAGTAGTCATATGCTTGTCTCAAAGATTAAGCCATGCATGTCTAAGTATAAGCTTTAAACGGCGAAACTGCGAATGGCTCATTAAAACAGTTATAGTGTATTTGGTGATCGATTACTATTT
>NW_003203413.1:0-1177 GCF_000006405.1 Perkinsus marinus ATCC 50983 | reverse complement strand
ATATATCGTTTTGGGTAGCCTAGTGCAATTACTCTGTACACTTATCAGTATGTCGTGTATGTCAAAAAAAAAGAAAAAAAAGGAAAAAAAGGAGCGACAGCAGCGCAGGTTCAAGTAGCCGAGCTGATTCGAGTCATCCGAGCCATCCGAAGACTCGCCGAAGGTCTCAAGCCCAGAGGATGAAAGAGTTAAAGTCATCAGAGTTAAAGACGACGATAATTAAGGGCGCTAGCCTAAGGCTAGTAGCCTTAGCGCAGAAGGACGTGATTGCTGTATCATGTATTGCTCGTTATTAAGGACCATTTCAATCAAGCCTAAGGTGCCTTAGGGTGCACCTAACAGCTCGATAAGTTACGGTATACCGAGGATTCAATGGAATGGTGTAGAATTTAAGTGTCTGTAATCGATTAACATGGCGAACGACATATAAATGCTCTGCTACAATTATGCTCACGAAGCAACAAAAATCTCTTAGTCGAAAATGAAGTCAAAAAACACTGCGCCGGATTTGAGAAACAGCACTGGGTTCGGCATATAAGCTAGATGGGCATATAGCTGGGTGCGACTAGGAACTGAGGCAGGCGTAGGAGTGGCAGGTGATTGGGGTTGTTGGCGATTGGTAGAACGGCGAATACGAACTCGACGACCTATGGTATCATCGTTGAATGCTTCAGCATGCTTCCGCACGGGGCAAGCAGTGAGATCTGAAGATGGATTTGAGCGCTTCTTGTCACTGTCAATGGAGTTGTAGGTCTCACGGACGCTGAGGATGTCGTCGACCAAAGGAGAACGTGTAACAATCAGCAAAATTGTCTCGACCAGAAATATGGATGTAGAGTATAGGCCTGTGACAGCAATAATCAATGCCAAGTACTTACGAGTAAGAGCTTCATGAAGAGCAGAGGGTACTCAGCGATCACGTGCAATAGCAACAGCAGTGAGAGAGTCACAGTATACTCGGAGATCAGTGAACTTCATTTTGGTGTCAAACTCCAGAAGGCGAATGCGAGCTAACGCGTAGTATATACCCAAAAGCTCAAGAGCATTGATGTGAAGATTCCTCTGTGACTTAGTGAGAGTGAGTTGGCCGCGAAGAACATGGCGATCAAACTGCCGAGCTTCATAGCGACCATCTTCTTGGAGGCATCAACGTAGAAGGTGGAGTGGCTCAGTAACA
>NW_003202375.1:0-1013 GCF_000006405.1 Perkinsus marinus ATCC 50983 | reverse complement strand
CCGACAAGCGTGTTATGATATATAATAATCTCGCGACCGGACTGAACGCGTGATTCAAACACTTCTCTGCATTTATCAATAGATTTGACGTAATGCGCTGAAGAGAAGAATCGCGTGATCAAGGAACACGTGATATCACCACAACACAGTCGAGTTTGCGAGTACCTCGAGAGATACTCACAGGCGCAAGCCTCCTTTCGGAGGGGCTACAATACGAGATTATAGCCTTGCAAATTAATACGCCTGCCTTCACAAGCGCACATAACGAACCACCTCCGAAGAGTTAGTTCAAGCGGGATACAAAGCATTGAGTTGCGTTAACAACAAAATGTTTGTATCGGGAAGAAGAGCGACACTGATATGTATGTACAAAGAGGAAAGATCCCCTTTGTGCAGTATGCGTTGAGATTTCTACTGGTTCACGGAATTCTGCAAATCGCAGTGCTTATCGCACTTCGCTGCGTCCTTCATCGATTCTCGAGCCGAGGCATCCATCGTTGAGAGTTTGGAATTTCGTTTTGAAATACCAAAATCCAAAATTGGATTTGGATACTATGACTAGTACAATGGTTCATAGGAATTAATCACCTCAACAGACAAGTTAAGGTGGGGGGATCCAAACAAAGCGGGGATCCCATCTCGCAACACTCAAGCAAAAGAGCAAGAGAGAGCGAGACCGCTGGTTTCTCAGAGAATGAATCGGTGTGAATGATCCTTCTGCAGGTTCACCTACGGAAACCTTGTTACGACTTCTCCTTCCTCTAAGTGATAAGGTTTGCAGAACTTCCCGCGAAGAGAACAGAAACTGAACTAATCGCAGTCCGGACAGCTCACCGGATCATTCAATCGGTAGGAGCGACGGGCGGTGTGTACAAAGGGCAGGGACGTAATCAACGCAAGCTGATGACTTGCATTTACTAGGAATTCCTCGTTGAAGACGAATAATTGCAATCGTCTATCCCTAGCAGGACACGATTTCAAAAGATTACCCTAACCCTACCGGGCAAGGAAAT